>NC_057406.1:5250714-5480864 GCF_019320065.1 Cervus canadensis | reverse complement strand
AAAGAGCCTGCTGCCAATGCAGATAGATGTCAGAAACGAAGGTTCAGTCCCTCAGTTGGGAAGATCCCCTGGAGGAGGGCACGGCAACCCACTCCAGTATTCTTGCCTGGAGAATCCCTTGGAGGGAAGAGCCCGGCAGGCTGCAGTCCATAGGGTTGCAGAGTTGGACACAACTGAGTGATTTAGCGCGCGTGCACACACACACACACACACACACAAGACTGTACTACTGCCATCTCAACTGAGGTTTACGTTTGCACCCATCCACCCAACTGTCCATCCATTCATACATCCATGTATCATGCCAAACTACCGTCTTTTCCCACTTGAATCTTTGCAATAATCTCATTGGTCTCCTTGTACCTATTGTTGCCTTCCACTGAAATAATTTCACACTTTAACCAGCCTGCTGTTCTTGAAATGCAAATATGATCACTCGTTTGCCTAAAATCTTTCCACGACTCCCCATTGCTCTTAGGACAAAAATTACAGCCCTTTAGCAAGTGCAGCCTGCACAGCTGGCCCTATTCACACCTCCGTCTTTCTCCTGTACCGTGCTGCCCCTTGCCCTCAGCTCCGGCCAGGCCGGACCTTAGATTCCTCAAAATGCTTGTGCTCTTTCTTGCCGCAGGCTCCTTAAACGTGCTGCTGCCTTTGCTAACTGCAACATTCCCCCTCACTGTCTCCCACACTTTAGGTAGCTAGTTCTACTCCTCTTGCAAGCCTCAACTTAATCGTCCCTCTCTCAAGGAAGCCTCCCCCTATTTCCCTAGGCAGGGCTGTTTGTCCTGCAGCAGCACGTCTCTATCCTTTACTGCACTTACCACCACCTAAGTATTAGTATCCTCAGCGGCTAACACTTGCATAGCATTTCAGTTATGATTACAATTATACCAGCTACTGCCTGATCGGTTATTACTTCTGCTATTAGCACCATGTATGTGGTCATGAGAAAGAGAGCTATTGATTGACTAAGTGATTTCATCAAGTGTACAATAAGTGGATTGTCACAGAGGTTTAATGCCTTGCTATTAACATACAAAACAAAGTTTCATCTTTCCTACTCAAACTTTCTTTTCCAGACTTCAAGCACTATTTACAGTTTGCTAATGCTATATGTTTTCACCTTAAATTTAAAGGTGAAAATTAAAAAGTTAAAAATTAACTTTCTATATTGGAAACATTGTGACTACTATTAAAAATATGATCAGCTGCATATATTATGTTTAGGAAATTACCTTACTCTTTGGGAAAAATATCACTCTATATAGTACAGAAAAATAAACTCAAAAGAGATCAAAAAGTTAAACATAAAAACTAGGACCCTTGGAAAAAAGAAAAAAATCTAGGTGTATATTTATCTGATATTTGAACGACAATGGATTTTTAAACAAAACTTAAGAGAAGAAATCACAAACTTATTTATTTAATTACATCAAAATAATAAATTTCTGTACATCAGAAATATTAAAAGTTTGAACCAAACAATAGACTTACAAAGTTATCTTTCATGATGATGCATAACAAATTGTTAATATTCTTAAAACATAAAGTGCTTTACAAATTAATATGAAAATATTAACTTGACTTCTTCCAGTAATGGTGGACTAAGATCCTTCTGGACCAATCCTCTTAGAGATAATCACAACGAACTTTGAGTGTAATACCAAAAGCAGCTACCTAAAAGCACTGCAGGGGTTTCTCTGCTGGCTCAGCTGGGAAAGCATCTGTCTGCAATGCAGGGACCAGGGTTCAGTTCCTAGAAGGAATGACTACCCACTCCAGTATTCTTGCTTGGGGGATCCCATGGACAGAGAAGTCTGGAGTCCATGAGGTTGCAAAGAGTCGGACAGAACTGAGCAACTAAGCATGCCACACAAAAGGGACTAAAGAGTGAACTCTGGCGGGAAATCTATGCTGAGAAGAGAGGCGTTGTAAGAATATTTTCAGTGCATCTAACCCAGGCCAGGGTGCTGTAACATGAGGGGTAGCAAAGGCACCAGTAGGAAAAAAAAAAAAGTGGTCTTTATAGCTTAGAAAACTAGAAGATTAACAAGCCTAGATAAACTATACACCTAGAGAGAAAGAGAAGTCCTGGAAAAGAAGGAGCCAGAGAGGGATCCCCAAATTCTGTCTCACCACATTTCTGACTGGTTTCTGATCTCATGTGATCAGGACCTGCTAAAAACTGTAGCTAAACACAAAAGGTCTGAATTAAAATCAGAACTGCCACCCAAGAAACATAATATGCGGCCTGAGTTCAACTAAGATAAGTGCCTACCAAAACAAAAGAAACAACACTCATTGAAAAATAATTATAACAGAAGTTAAGAGTTTCCATGATTTAACACTCAAACTTTCTAAGATAGAATCTAAAATTGTAGGAATATGAAAAACCAGGAAAAGGAAACATTAGTAAGGAGAAAAATAAAGTCAATTGAGAGGAATCCCAAATAACCCAAATGGTGGTGTTATCAGACAAGAATTTTTAAAGTAATGATTATAAGCATCATCAATGATATAAATGAAAACATGCCCAAAAGGAGTCAAAAGATAGGAAATCTCACAGAGAAGTGGATATAATAAAAAGAATTAGGCAGAAATTCTAGAATGATGAAAATACTACCTGAAATTTTTTAAAAAATCACTTGATGGAATTAACAAAATAATGGAGAGGACAGAAGGGAAAAGGAGTGAATATAAATTCAAATCAACCAAAACCACCAAATAGAACAAACACAGAATACACATATATTTATAAAATGAATAGAGCTTCAAAGACATAAGACAGTCTTACATACATGTAATTGCAGTCACAGAAGGAAAAGAGAGAATAGGGTAGGAAAAAAAAAATCTTGAGAATATAAGAACCAAAATTTCCCCAAAAACTTGATTAAGATATACCTTTACAGATTTAAGGTGCTCAACAAACACTAAACAGTTGGTGCATGAGAAATGGCAGGCCAAAAGGTACATCACAGTCACAAAGCTGAAAGTCAATGCAACAAGAAGGTCATTACATACAAGAGGACAACAGGTTAACAGATGACTTCTCATTCAGAACAATGGAAACCAAAAGGAGTGGAACATGATGATAAAGCGCTGAAAGAAAGAATGGCCATACAGAGTTTTCAGTCTAAGAAAATATCATTCAAAACTGCAGGAGAAATAAAGACTTCTTTAAATAAAAGAAACCTAAGGGAATCCATCTTTAGTACACATAGTTGAGATACTCAGTCATGTCCAACTCTTTGCAACCCCATGGACTGCAGCATGCCAGGCTTCCCTGTCCATCACCAACTCCTGGAGACTACTCAAACTCATGTCCATCAAGTCAGTGATGCCATCCAACCATTTCATCCTCTGTCATCCCCTTCTCCTCTTGCCTTCAATCTTTCCCAGCATCAGGGTCTTTTCCAATGAGTCAGTTCTTCACATCAGGTGACCAAAGTATTGGAGTTTCAGCTTCAGTGTCAGTCCTTCCAATGAATATTCAGGACTGATTCCCTTTAGGATGGACTGGTTGGATCTCCTTGTAGTCCAAGGGACTCTTAAGAGTCTTTTCCAACACCACAGTTCAAAAGCATCAATTATTCGGCGCTCAACTTTCTTTATAGTCCAACTCTCACATCCATACATGACTACTGGAAAAACCAGAGCTTTGACTAGACAGACCTTTGTTGGCAAAGTATTGTCTCCACTTTTTAATATGCTGTCTAGGTTGGTCATAGCTTTTCTTCAAAGGAGCAAGTGTCTTTTCATTTCATGGCTGCAGTCACCATCTTCAGTGATTTTGGAGCTCAAAAAAATAGTCTCTCAGTGTTTCCATTGTTTCCCCATCTATTTGCTGTGAAGTGATGGGACCAGATGCCGTGATCTTAGTTTTTTGAATGCTGAGTTTTAAGCCAAGTTTTTCACACTCCTCTTTCAACTTTCATCAAGAGGCTCTTTAGTTCTTCGCTTTCTGTCATTAAGAGTGGTGTTACCTTCTTATCTCAGGTTATTAATATTTCTCCCAGCAATCTTGATTCCAGCTTGTGCTTCATCCAGCATGGCTTTCCACATGATGTACTCTGCATATAAATTAAATAAGCAGGGTGACAGTATACGGCCTTGCTGTACTCCTTTCCCAATTTGGAACCAGTACACACACTCCTCAACAAAGGAAGTTCTTCAGGCTGAACAAAAGTGATAGCAGACGGAGACCTTGGCTCCTCAGAAAGGAATAAAAAGAGCATCAGAAATAACTAAGGTGAAATGACATTTATTGAAAAACACAAATTACCAAAAATGACCCAAGAAGAAACAGAAAACTTGAATAGCTCTATATTAATTTTTTAAATTGAATTTGTAATACAAACATTCCCCTACAGAAAACTTCAAGCCTAAATGGCTTCTCAGAGGAGCTCCACCACACATTTAAGGAAAGCTGTGGCACTAGCAGCAGCAGGAGGAGGAGGAGTGACACCAGTCAGAAAACAGAGCAGGAGCAAACAGGTCCCAACACAGATCCCAGGCCAGTGTCACCCCTCAAAACAAACTTATAAGAAAAGGCAACTTTAGACAAATTATCACTCATGAAAAAGAGATAGCAAAAAACGTTTAACAAATTTTAGCAAATAAAATCAAACAATATATCAACAGGATAATCTATCTTGGCTAAGTGGGGTTTAATCCCAGGATGCAAAATTGGCTTAACATTTGAAAATCAATCAATGTAGTTCACAATATTAGTGGAATAATGGAGAAGTATATGATCATCAGAATAGGTGCAGGAAAACATTTGACAAAAATCAGCATACACGGTTTTAAAAATTCAGCAAAATAGGAATAGAAAGGAAATCCCTTAACCTAATCAAGGGCATCTACAAGAAGCCCATGGCTAACATCACTACAGTTTAAGATGGAATGGTTTCTACCTAAGGTCAGAAACAAGGCAAGGGTGTCTAATCCCACCACTTTTGCTCAGCATTGTACTTAATGTATTTATTGTCATACCCTACCTAGTAATATATGGCAAGAAAAAAAAAAGAAGTCATACAGATTGCAAAGGAAGATGCAAGCTTGCCTTTACTTAGAGGCACAATGACTGTCTATTTATAAAACACTAAGGCATCCACAATAAAAGTATTAGAACAAATTAACCAGTAAATTTAGTAAGGTCACAATATAGTAAGTCAATAACAAAAAAAAAATCAATTGTATTTGTTAGTATTAGCCATGAATAGTGAGAAAATGAAAAAATTTTAAATCCATTTACATTATCATCAAAAAATAAAAATACCTAGGAATACATACAACATAATATGTGCAATATCTGAGCATTGTAAACAACAAAATCTTGCCTAAGGAAATTTAAGACCTAAATAAACAGAAAGATGTACCATGCTCATGGAATGGAAAACTGAATATTATTAAAGTGAAAAGATCTTCCCAATGCACTCAGAAAAATGGCAGATCTCCCCAATGTACTCACAAAATCTTAGCAAACTTGCTTTCTTTCTTTTTAAAAAAAAACATATTGACAAGCTGAATGAATATATAGGAAGGCAAAGAACCTTGAAGAGTCAAACAATTTTGAAAGAAAAGAATAAGTATGGAGGACTTACACAACCTAATTTCAAGACTTAACTATTTAGCTACAATAATCAAGACAACAGCTGGTGCTGTTTTAAGATGTATTCTTATAACTTCTAGAAGAGGACAGAGTCCAGGAACATACTGACATGTATGTGGACAATTAATTTTTGACAAAGGTGAAAAGTAATTCATTAGGGAAATGATTGCCTTTTCAACAAATGAATATTTGTGCAGGAACAGAATGAACCTTGACCCTTACCTCACACCATACATAAAAATTAACTGAAAATGGACCTAAATGTAGGAGCTAAAATTATTAAACTTCTAGAAGAAAAAAAAGTCCTTGTGCTATTGGGTTAGGCAAAGGTTTCTGAAAATGAGCTCCCCAAAAATTACCCATAAAGTTTTTAATGGATAAAATGGACTTCATCAAAACAAAAATACTTCTGTACTTCAAAAGACCAAGTTAAAAAAATGAAAAAGCAAGCCATACTGAATGAAACTATTTGAAAAATATGTATCTGACAAAGAGCTAATATCCAGAACACATAAAGAACAGCACAAGTGGTGAAGAGTACACCGACCAGTGCAGGCGACATCAGAGCAACTGTGCATGCACAAATCACTAACAGGAAAAGAAACAACCCTGTAAAAACGGACAAGCGGTTTGCACATCCACTTAACGAAAGAAGATACACAAATGGCCAATAATCACATGAAGAGAGCCTCAAAGTCATTAGTCATCAGAAAAAGGGAGAGTGAAAAATAGAAATAACTCTACGCAAACTAGACCGGCTAAAATTAGGAAGACCGGCAGGACCAAGCTTTGGTGGGAAAGTGAAGCATCTGGCTTTCTTACATACTGCTGGTGGAACTATAAACTGATACAGTGACTTTGGAAAGTGGTTTGCCAGTGTCTCACAAATTTAAAGATACACTCACCACTGTTGTTGCTGTTTAGTCACTAAGTTGTATCCCACTGATTTCTGACCCTGTGGACTGTAGCCTGCCAGGCTCTTCAGTCTATGGGATTTCCCAGGCAAAAAAAACTGGAGTGGATTGCCATTTCCTTCTCCAGGGGATCTTCTCCACCCAGGGTTCGAACCTGAGTCTCCTGTATTTGTAGGTGGATTCTTAACCACTGAGCTACCTAGAAAGCCCACACTCATCATACAACCCAGCAATTTTACTACTAAGTATTTTACCCAAGAGAAATAAAAACATGTCCACACAAAACAAGACCTGTATGTGAATGTTCACAGCAACGTTTTCTACAATGTCCCTAAACTGAAAACAAACCAGATGTCTATCAATGGCTGAACAGATAGACAAATTGGAGAATATCTATGGGATATTTCCCAACAAATTGGGAAATACTACGGGATGCTACTCAGCAATAACAATGAGTGGAACATTTAGATGTGCAGCAACATGGATGAATCTTAAAACTTGGAAAGTGAAAAAAAAAGTAGTCAAACACAAAGGACCACATATCCCATTTGTAAGAACGCCGAGAAATAGCCAGACTACAGTGACAGTGAGCAGACAGCTCACAGAGAGCTACACAGAGCAGCTCTATAGACAGCAGACCAGTGGTCCTGGGGCCAAGGGGTCAGGGGAGGGACTGCTTTCAAAGTGCAAGAGCAGAAAGGCAGGGTGATGGAAGCGTTCCATACATTTACTAAGGGAGTGGTTACTAAATACACACAGTTGCCAAAACTCATTAAACTATGTGTGTTAGTCACGCAGCCATGTCCGACTCTTTGTGTCCCCATGGACTGTAGCCTGCCAGGCTTCTCTGTCCATGGGATTCTCCGGTCAAAAATACTGGACTGGGTTGCCATTCCCTTCTCCAGGGGATCTCCCCAACCCAGGGATCGAACCCAGGTCCCCACATTGCAGGCAGGTTCTTAATCATATGAGCCACCAGGGAAGCCCATTAAACTATACACTTGAGAAAGAACTTTATATGACTTGTACTGGGACAAAAATATTTTTAAAACGCAGGAAATGGTCAAAGGACCTGAGCAAACAGTTGTTCATGAAGGAGGTACATATAACTGTTAAACATGAAAAACGTGCAAACTCAACAGCAATCAAGGTCATACAAATCAAAATAACAACAAGGCACTGTTCTTTCACCTATTAAATTAGCAAATATTTAAAGACAGCAATGTTAAATGCTGGCGAAAAGCACTCTCACGAACCTCACTCCCGAGAATAAATCAACGTCTTTCTGAAAGGCATCTTAGCAAAATTGAATATAAACCTTGGAAGCATTCAAAACCTTTGACTCAAGGGCTGACAAAACATTAGGCAGCTGTTAAAAATTAATTTAATTTCAAAGGTTTTTTTTTTTAACAACATAAAAAATCCTCCTGATGTAATATTCTGTAAGAAAACAGAACATAATTTATTTCTCATGTGGCAAACTATGTTAAGCATGTATGGAGTGTGTGTACATGCACACACATAAAAATTCTGGAAGAAAATAGACCAAAATATTAATAGTGACCATCTCTGGCTATTGCAATTATGGGTAATTTTTTTTATCATTTATTCTATTTTCTAGTTTGAGCCTATACAGTTTTTATAATCAACATGAATAAATGTAATTTTCAAAAAATAGAGTCAGCAGATAATTTTGCTAATCACAGTAACCATTATTAACCAAAGTCACAAGGGTGGATATTTCTGGGTTTTTTAATTCTTAAAAATGCCTCCGGGGACTTCCCTGGCAGTTTAGTGGTTGAGACTTCACTTTCCAATGCAGGGGGTATGGGTTCACTCCCTGGTCAGGCAGCTAAGATCCGGCATGCCTCAGGGCCAGAAAACCAAAACTTAAAACAGAAGCAATATTGAAACAAATTCAACAAGACTTTAAAAATGCCCCAGGGGCTCCGCTTATTTCCTCAGGCCCCTATCCTTCTGGATTCTGATGCTGGGAGTCCATTATTATTCCCAATCTATCTTTCCCATCCCATGAAGCCAGGTGGGGGTCTTATAGCAGCATGTGACTCCATCTCTGGGTAAGTGAGAAGAAACATAAATGTTTTTCACATTCAGGATTATTAGACAGTGGCTCCAGACTAATGATAATCTCTGAAGAACCAAAGGGCCAGAATGGTGTGTAGGTCAGCATGGAGGTGGTAGATGGAGCCAACTCAATGGACATGAGATTGAGCAAACTCTGGGAGATAGTGGACAGGGCAGCCTGGTGTACTGCAGTCCATGGAGTCGCAAAGAGTTGGACACAACTGAGCAAATGAACAACAAGGAGATGGAGCTCAAGTCCACTTTACAGTGGGCCCAGTAAGAGCATCGACTCATCCCATGGTTGCTCCTCCAGGTTCAGAAAATATAATTGGAGTAAGTATTCTTAGTCACTGCAGAATCCTCACACTGGTTTTGCTCTCCATGGAATAAGGGCTGTGATGGTAGGAAAGGCCAAGGAGGAGACCCCACCCTTCATAAGGGAGTAAACAAGAAGGAATACCACTTCCTGGGGTGAGTGTAGACACTCGTGCCACCGGCAACATGTAGAGCTGAGGGGTGGGAAAAGGATTGACTTCTACAGCCTTCCCATTGAAATCACCTGGCCACCCATGCAAAAGCTACTAATACTTGGGTTTTAGAAACTGACCAGATTATTGCAAATGTAATCAGGTGATGATGGCATTCACGTGTGCAAATCCATGTAACCCCTGGCATCTCGTACGCAGCTATGGATATTTCATAGAGCTAACATCCTAGATTTCATGTGGGGACTTGGAGCAGCTCCTGCCTGGGGACACAAGGCTTTCATCTCTACAAAGGACGAGGGCTTTCATCCCTCCAAGATTGCTGAGGCTGAGAGTGGCCAGTGCCGGACATGTCCGTCCAGATCCACTCTCTGCCCTCCTCCCCTCTGCACAGCATCCTGGTGACCTTGGCCCCTCGTGCCTCTGGCTGTCAGATGGGCGGGCCAGTGGGAGGCGGCAGCAGGAGACTGGACGGCAAGAGGAGAGAGCAGGGTGGTTACCGCCCCCAGCCCCTCCCTGCTGGGCTGAGCGTGGCTCTGGCCACACTCCTGCTGAAGGCCTTATCTGCTCTTGGGTGGCTCCCTCCTTCAGCCACCCTTCTTGCTCCTCTCACTAACTCCTTCCTCTCTTGCCCCTTCAGACCTAGGAGAGAGAAATGCTTTCCCTTCTACTGGTTGCACATTCCGTCCTGCCCTCACCGGGGTAAAAGTCCCTTCGGGAAACTCACATGCCATCTGCTTTCTGCCTGGACCCTGCCCAGTGTACTTGGACTAAAAAGCCCACAGTCAACAGAGAACAGGTCTCTCACACCAAAATCTCGTGTTGCCTGCCGCGAATCACACCGTCCCCCACCCCAGTCCTGGCAATTACCATCTCTCCTCCATTCCCACTGTTTTGCCTTTTCTAGAATGTCACATAAATAGAATAAATCCTAGACATGTGGGTTAAAAAAGGTTTGGGCAATAACTGAAAATATATCCCAGGGTATTGCTTCTACACTTCATATAATTTGGGCTAAATGGCTTGTTTTTTGTTTGCATAGCTCTGCCAGGCTCCTAATGTTCCCAGCATGGATGGGAAATTTCTCACCGGGAGATGCTTCTGAGTGGGGACCTGTTCACATGATGAATGGATGAAGCCCAGGCTCTGGTGAATGTGCAAGTCACAGCATTTATTCCATCCTCTCAACTCTCCCGCAAACCTCATTCTTCATATTTAAACACTGGTTTTGTTTTTAATAGATCTATTTTATATAAAAGGCTAGTCGACAATGAAAAGCACAGCATGTTAGTAATAAAGGTCAAGATATTGGTTCAATTACAGCCTACCATTACATTAAAATATATATATGGAAAATAGCTTTTAACATCCCTAACATATTATTTGGATCAGGATTTTATGTCTCATTACCAAGCTGTTAAGAGTTTTTAATTTAGGTCCTAGATTTGGAGTATTTTTTAAAAATACACTAAAAAAAAAAATGCCCATTTTTTTCTTTCCATTCTTAAATGTGATAGGAGAATAATTTCTGAAATCATTTTGTAGGGCATGAGAGTTTAGATTTTATTTTACTTCCTCCTATATTCATTTCTGTATTGTTTGCCTTAAAAAAGGGATGAGTTTTAAAACTTTATCTCTCAATTTCAAGTGCAGTAAAAATGGGTTTGCGTGTACACATTTACATGAATTTATCGCACGTGTAGATTCATGAGACCATCGCCCCACACAGAACCCAGGACTGCCTCGTCCTCCACAGCCTCCCTCCTGCTGGCCCTCTGGAGTCAGGCCCTCCCCCACCCCTCATCCTGGAAACCGCCGGTCTCCTTTCGCCCACCATCAGATAACTAGAATCCTACGGTAGGAACCTTCGAGACTGGGTTCTTTCACTGAGCAAAACGTCTCTGAGAGTCATCCATGTTGTAGGTATCAACAGTTCTTTCCTTCTTGTTGCTGAGAAATAGTCTACCATGTGGATGTAAACCAGCTTGCTGATCCAATCACTGGCTGAGGTACCTTGGGCTGGTTCCAGTTTGGGGCGATTATGAATAGAGCTGTCAACAGTCATGGACAGGTCTCTTAAAGAACCCTTAAATCATTGTTTAAACACAACAGTCGTACAGAATATGTCCAGCACAATCATGGGCACGTCCTGGTATGTTAACAAACAGACTAAGTCTACATTTAGAAGACGACCCACGGCTTCCTGTGATGCTCAGAATACAAACACTGAGGGGGATTAAAGAGTCCCTCTAGCAACACCAGGTGTCCCGACGGTCCCACCTTCTCGGGGGCCTGGGAGGACAGCACAGGAAGGCAGAGGTCAGCGCCCCCCGCAGGGGCCACCCCAGTGCCAGCTGCCCAGGACGCTAGTTCCTTCTCTCATTCACTCTTCGGAGGCCACTGGTTTCATGGCAGAAGCGGGCGGATTCTCCCTTCTTGGCTTAGAAGGAGACGTAATCAGGGTAAGTCCTTCAACAATCACTATGTAAACTCAAGAAACAGAGGAGAGACAAAGAAGGTGTGACAGCAGGTACCTCCGCGCTCCCTCCCCAGGCTCAGCAGAAAATATGAGGGCTGTCGGGTGGCTCTGTAGACAGAACCTTGGACAGAAATGTCCTGGTACAAGAGAACTCTATAGACTGGCGGGAGAGCATACAGAAACACACATTAAACCAAATTATGGATAGAGTTAATGGCACAAAGTGGACATTAAAAACAACGGGAGGGAAAGGATTACATAAAAAGTGGTGGTGGTAAATAAATTATGTTTGGAAAAAAATATTTCAGTTGGGAGGGATTGAAGCGTTTTGTTTTCAAGGAAACAGAAAAACAAGAAGGGTAGAAAAGAGCTTTTATCAAGCCTGGGTAAGAATGGTAACTGATAGAAGCAACAGAAGACACTGCAAACGACAAAGATTAACGCGTTTGATTATGTCAAAATGTAAACTTCTAAACAACGAGGAATCATAATGAAAGGGAAAGAGCAAGCTGGGAAATCAGCTGCAGCACCCACGACAGAAAAGGGTTCTCTGTGAATAATGAAATAATTATAAAAAATTATTAAACAAAAAGGTGATGAAAATGACCTGAAAAACCATCCATGGGGCCATTGACCAATTAGGACCTGAAGAGCATCCTGGGCTCATGGAACGTCCAACCTCAACAATCCCTCCAAGAGACATAAATTAAAGCAATAAGGGGGCTACTGTTTTATACCTCTTAGGTCATCAATATTTTAATACAATGTTAATATTCAGCACTGAAAAGAATATGAAACCGGAACCCTCACACCGCGTTGACAGCAATGCAAGTCGCTGCTATCTTCCCAGAAAACAACAATTCTTGGCAATTCTTATAAAAATTCGGGAAAGCATTCACACTCTGCGGGTGAATCCGACTTTTAGAAATACATTCTGAAGAAAGAAGGTGCTGGCCAAGGAGGAAGCCGTGTGCATGAAGACGGGGTCTCTAGGTGGAAGCCCCCCACAAAGCCTGTCTGCGACCCCCTCACTCACCGCAACCCCCAGTCCCTGCCGGCCCTCCCTGCCTCCGTCTCCGCCCTCTTGCTCTCTTGTCAGCTCGACTCCAGGCACTGGCTTCCGGAGTCCCCAGAACAGGGCTCCTGTCCCCGACAGGGCCTGGCCCCGCCCAGGAGGCTCCGCCCTGGGCTGCTCTCGCTGACCTCACTCGTTCGGAGGTGCCCCTCCAGGCCACCCTAGAATGGTCTGAGTTCCCGTCATTCTCCGTTATGTCCTTACCAACCTCTCCACAGCCTTCATGTACCTCGCTCAGTCGTGTCTGACTCTGCAACCCCATGGACTGCACAGTCCATGGGATTTTCCAGGCCAGAATGCTGGAGTGAGTAGCCCTTCCCTTCTCCAGGAGATCTTCCTAACCCAGGGATCGAACCCAGGTCTCCCGCATTGTGGATGGATTCTTTACCAGCTGAGCCACCAGGGAAGCCGAAGAACTGTGGAGTGGGTAGCCTATCCCTTCTCCAGGGGATCTTCCCAACCCAGGAATCAAACCGGGGCCTCCTGCATTGCTGGCAGATTCTTGACCAACTGAGCTATGAGGGAGCCCTGGAGCCTTCACCACACTGCACATTTTATTTCATTCCATGTATGTGTGTTGACACCAGTCTCCCCTCCAGCAGGTAAAGCTCTTCAAGGGCAGGGATCATGGCTTTCTTAGTCCCCAGCGAGTTCCTAGTGTTGACCACAGAACCTGGTAGATGGCAAGTGCTCAGGAATTGCGTGGTGACTGATTAAATTAAAAATGCACGCAAAACTAAAAGGAGCCCAAAGGCTTGAGGGACGGTGACACACAGGTGCTGAGAAGGGAAGGAAGCGCCGTGGCCGAGACCGGTACTCTTTTTCCTTCTCTGTCTCTCATGCCTCTCCTTTCCAGATAGCCTCGAGGTGTCCTCCAACGATTCAGAGTTTTGCAGGACAAGCTTCCATCAGCCTCAACCCTACGTCCCTGGAGAAAAGGATTTCTAGTTACCTGGACAGAAAGCCGGGTAAACCAAAGACAGTATTCCTCACCCAGAGGTTGGTCTATATATACCACTTCCAACTGAAAGGAAACAGGGGTCCTGGGAGAAACGGCTGACTTCAGGTGTGGGCAAGAGATGTCCCAGAAGCGCCTGGGGCGTTCCGTGACATCAAGAAGTGCTACCCAAGGACTTACGAGGGTCACCCAGCAGGACTCGGGAGCCAACACAAAAAGGCTCCCCTGGCCAAGACACGGCAAGCTGAGCATCGAGGGGAATAATAACTGTAATAAATTGAAACACACCAAATATGTCAACACTCATGAGTTCATAATCATATTTTTTTAAGAAGAATCACTTATTGCTCACTGCTAGAGGATGCTGGGAACACAGTTCATTATTTTGAAAAGCAGTAAGCGAAGGGAAAGAACCAAGGAGTTCCTGCCTCTCTCACACTGTGTCCTAGTTACCAAATGGTGGGAGGGGGAAGCTCTCATCACAGAAGCACTCCAGGTGAGAAAAGGAGACATGAGACACACACAGTGTCACCACTTCACGATCCCCAGTGATCTGATGGGCACAGGGATGATCAACACAGCTGCTGACATCACAGCAAGAAAGATAAGCAGTGCACGCATGCTTGCTGCCACCTGCGAAGCATTCTCGCCCCCAGAATTGGACCTGGATCCATGTATCCACCAATGCAGGGGCAGGGGCTGGCGGGAGGGAGACGGGAGAGCAGGTTACATGCCACTGTGGGTTGCTTTCAGTCAGGTTCAGATTCTAAGAAACTCCACATAACAAGCAATCCAGACCTATTTTATGAATGCATCTTAAGGAGGAAAAGAATAAACAAATGGAGAGGGTCCCTATAGATTAAAAACAAACTGTGGCAGATCAATCAATTGCAACGTACAGATTTGACCTGGATCTTTACTCAAATTAGTTATAAAAGAAAATGGGAGACAATCAGTTAAATCTGAATCCAAACTGGATGTTTATTAATATTACTGATAATTCTGTTAAGTGTGAAACAGTATTTGCACCATGTTTCTTGCAAGAGTTCTTATCGAGAGACATAGTGAGATCTTTTTAATGAAATATAATGTCTGGTATTTGCTTCAAAAATATCTGCGATAGAGGAGAGGTGGGCCGGGGTAGGGATGAAATGATTGGCCAGGAGTGAAATGTTTGAGATGGGTGGTGGGCGCATTTGCGGGTTCACTGCATTATTCTCTTTACTTTTGAATGTGTTTGAAATTTTCAGTGGCAAAAAAAGTCTAAAACATTAATAAAATATAAATGAAGCTGTTCCTTATTCTCACGATTGACGTCTGGGTGGGGGGGCGGGGAATGTCAAGGAAACAATGGGACTCTTACCTTTTCATTAACTGGATGAAAATTCTTCTTGGTAATCGGTACACAAAGGTGTCGAGGACAATCTTTAGGTAATTCAAAGATACATATCCACTTTTGCAGGGGTCCCCTGCACTCAGGGCCTTTTCAACCTTTTCATAGCACTTGGAAAGCTGCGGTGAATTAAAATTAGAGTGCGGCATTCACAGAAATCAGTGGCACAGAGCCATCCAACCACTTTATTTTCACCAAAACCTCTTCACATTTTCCTTCCCAAAACTGATCAAAAAGGTTACTATGGCATGTACTGAACTTCAAATGTTTAATTGATGAGCTTACTACAAAACAGTATCCCCAGCCACAGCTACTCAACTGTCAAGGCAGACAAGTTTCTTGGGGAAAAACAGCACATATAATAGCTCTAACTCAAATTTCAGAGCTAAAAATACTTGGTGGATCTGCCAGTTTGATACATCTTTCTTAATATACTTGCAAGCCATCCTTACTGTGAGCCCATGCTAGGCTGCTCCTGATTAAGTCAGGTCAATCAAACAAAAAGCTGGTAGCATCTTATTAAAAATAGAAGTTGCTTTTACTGTAAGGGAAATCGTTAATATAAGAATTTCATAAACATTGTACACATTGGACATTTCTTTAATTATCCTTTTTTTTTTTTTCATGGGGAATTACAAAGAATCAGGGTGAATGAGCTTTGCTTATGGGACTTCTAAAATGCAGTAAAGTAGGTTAACCACTGATTTTTATATGACTCATAAAAATGCTGTGAAGATTGGTTTTATTTCCAAAGGTTTTCCTGCTGTTTATTATTGAGTAATAACAATATTCTTCAATATTTCCAACCCTCTCCACTTTGTCTGAATTCACTTTTTCCTGCTAACTGTGATAAGAAGATAAACAAAAGAACCACCAACTTGGTGTAGAAGGTGATGTCTTTAAAAGCTGTATTTCTTGATCCCTGGTCTGGGAATTAAGATCCCACATGCCATGTGGCGTGGCCAAAAAGAAATTGTAAAAAAATTTTTTTTAAAAAGCTGCTGCAACATGGAAACATACATACAAGGATCTCTATCCACTAAACGAAGAAGCACATTCATTAAGACTTCCTCAGGGTGCACAGGAATATCGGAAATCTAAGGCGGAAATCTTTAAAAGAATCTAGAGACTCCCAGGGCCTAAGCTCCTTAGAAAGTTGCATAAAATTAACCCAAAATGTGGCTAAATTGTACCCATCTCTCTCTCAGGGAGAGGGGGCTGCCTGGGAGAAGACTTGTGGAAAGAAGCCAAAGCCAGAGGTAGACTCTGGTCTCGGTATATTTATTGGATTAATGAAATCCAATTTTGATATCTTAATGACATTCAGTTTCCAATATGATTTTTTTCCTAGGAAAGTGTTTTGACAAAATCAAGAGCACTTAGGGGAAAAAAGCCTAGGAGTGAAACAGAAGTCATGTCTTTGCCACACGTAGAACTTTTTTTGGAATTTTCATCGTTACTGTTCATAATGAAACAAAAGAAAAAATGCAAGCAATCCAGCAAAGTATAAACAAGGCCATAAAGACACCCGGAAGTCTCACAACCCACAGGTTTTCGTATGGTGTTCCAAAAACTGCAACATGATCACTTAAGAGTATATTACAGTTTTACAACAATGGGACCATACCACACTTTCAGTTTTAACAAATTTTTTTTTTCATTTAACAACATGTCATGAAACTTCTCCCATAAGAACTAGTGTGTATCTGCACTATACTTTGAAACAACACAAGGCAACCATCACAGTATTGACAGACAAACAAAAGGTACATTTATTTCGGTTTTTTACAAGTGTTTTTTATAAGTGTTCCCCTGATCCCCAATTGAAATGAGACGCCTCATTACTCTCTCTCATGACACCCTGTCCTCTTTTGTCACACCACCCTAAGAAAATGATATTTGTAAATGTGTATTTGCTTAACATCTCTCTCCCTGATATACGGTCATGCAATCTCCATGAAAGCCAAGGTTGTGTCTGTTTTGTTCACTAATAATGATCTAAAATGAATCACAATTTGGCAAGTGGTAGGCACTCAACAGGAGCTTCCCAGGTGACGCTAGTGGTAAAGAACCTGCCTGTCAATGAAGGAGACGTAAGAGATGCCAGTTTGACCCCTGGGTTGGGAAGATTCCCTGGAGGAAGGCATAGCAACCCACTCCAGCATTCTTACCTGCAGAATCCCATGGACAGAGGAGCCAGGTGGACTGCAGTCCAACAGGTTGCAAAGAGTCAGACAAGACTAAAGCGACTTAGCAGGCACGCATGCACACAGGCACTCAATAAATATTTGTTAAAAATGGATATAGTTTTACCAAAAATGTTCTGAAGAAAGGTTGTAAAGTATAAAAAGTTGTTTGACACATCAGTAAAAAGAGAAATAAAATTAAATTATTGCTGAAATGCCATTTAAATATCATCTGACTTATAAAAATATAAAAAACTAATGACTTCAAGTGTTGGTGAGTACATGGGACAATAGGAATTCTCATGTGCTCCCAGTGTGAGTGTGAATTGGCATTCTGAATTGGACACTGCCAATGAAAGATGAGAATGTGTTCCCTACAACCTAGCAAGGAATGCCTGGGTGTAATTCCCTCTGCACACACACACCAGAAACTTTTTCATATACACACCAGAAGATATGTAGGCAACCACTTACAGTGGCATCATGTGGATTAGCACAAAACAGGAAGCAACCCAAATGTCCAAGCATAGGACAGTCTATAATTTGTGTATATGTAGCTAATGGAAAACTGTGCAGCAACGAAAATGAAAATACGACTACACCATAATATGAGTGGATCTCAAGCTAAGCACAAATGGGACGAAAATAAATGGTTTTGCAGCTGTGCAAACACTCTATAGAAAAGAAACAAACAAACATCAAGCAGAAGACAACCCAATCGGTAAGAAAACACATTAGCAAAATATATACATATATCACCAGCAAAGCTTTCATACGATAAAAAGGAGCTAAGTAAGAATATAAATTCATTAAAATAAAAGCTTGAAGATGATAAAACAATGAAAAAAATAGAAAACAAAAATGTTACTAAGGAACTAATAACAAATTAGGTACAGCAAGAATAAAAGACAAGGCTGAAATTAACGGTAAAGGAAAGGCTTGGGAATTCCCTGGTGGTCCAGTGGTTAGGGATCAGCACTTTCACTGCCAGGGCCCTGAGTTCAGCCCCTGGTTGGGGAACTAAGATCTCACAAGCCAAAAAAGCCAGAATGGCTTGACAGAATCTCAATGAAAGCAGAGGAAAAATAAAGATGATGGCATCCTAAGAGAGGATGGTTATCACCAAGGATAGACAAAGATGGCCCAATGTAAAGGATAAGTGGGGAGACCACTGAAGGAAAGAAAGAAATCTGCAAGGAAGACAGGAGTGGGGAGGAAGGATGGAGGGAGGAGGTATTCGTGACACGACACAGGGAAATTTTTCCTGGAATGAAGAACTGAATCTTCATTCATCAAAAGAATATACTGTGTTTCAGGAAGCCGACAAAATGCTCCATGCCAAGAGAGCTTAGTTTTGCTTTTTAATTTCAAGGATCAAGAAAAAACACTTTAGGCATCATGTAGAAAAAAAAAAATTATCTACAAGAAGGGAAAAAAAAAATCCATTGACCTCAGGGTTCTTCTCAAGAACACCCAGCGCCAGAAGACATTGTAGAAAAACAACATTTTGAGTAAAAGAAAGAATGGTGGAAGAATTATATCCAGCCAAGTTGTTCTAATAAAAAAAAAACAAAAACAGAAGGGAGATAGTATTAAAAAAAAAAAAAAAAACAGAGGGAATAAAGCACCCATGAGCCTTTCTTGAGGGAATTACTTGACAATGAAATCCAGCCAACCCAAGAATAAATCAAAATAAAGTACTCTGAAAGGGATAAGCAAGGGGGGACACTGGAATAGAGCGATATGTACTGAATTCATGTAAATATAAAATGAAGGTGAAGGGGGAATTATGGTAATAGGACAGAATATAAATATTACAAACTCTCAGAACAAAAGACAAACAGCAGAAAATTGTGAGATGGGAGAGAGTGTGGAAGAAATACATGAAGGGCCAATCTCGAGGAGTTTCACAGCAGAGCCAGCATTTACTGTCTGTAATTGAGACATCCTTCAAAACACCGTCATTTCTCCAACTCTTCACGGCTTTCTTAATCTTTTTTCTTGTCTCAAAGTCCCTCTTGGGACCTAATATCTCTTGTGGCAAAGAAATATCCAAAGTCCAGAAATATCTTTGGCTTCACTTGAGGGCTGCATCATGAAGAGGGCCTGGGGTACAGAGTGGGCCCGAGACTCTTTGGCAGAGTAACATGGGCAGGTCGTTAAACCTCCTCAAGCTTCAGTCTCCTCAGCTTGAAACCAGGATGATAACGGCACCTAGCTTCCAGAGTTGCCACGAGGCCTGAAAACCCAAGGGACGCTTATGACACTAGGAGGCACAGAGGCAGCCCCATTTGTTGTTGCTATTCAGTCGCTAAGTTGTGTCTGACTCTTTGCGACCCCGTGGTCTGCAGCATGCCAGGCCTCCCTGTCCATCACATCTCCCAGAGTTTGCTCAAACTCATGTCCATTAAGTCAGTGATGTTACCCAACCATCTCATCCTCTGTCATCCCCCTCTCCTCCTGCCTTCAAGCTGTCCCAGCATCAGGATCTTTTCCAATGAGTCGGCTCTTCTCACCAGATAGCCAAAGTATTGGAGTTTCAGCTTCAACAGCAGCCCTTCCGATGAACAGTCAGGGTTGATTTCCTTTAGAAATCAACTGATTTGATCCCCTTGCTGCCCAGGGGACTCTAAGAGTCTTCTCCAGCATCACAACTTGAAAGCATCAATTTTTCAGAGTTCAGCCTTCTTTATGGTCCAACTCACATCTGTACATGACTATTAGAAAAATCACAGCTTTGACTAGATGGACCTTATGTTGGCAAAGTGATATCTCCACTTTTTAAAATGCTGTCTAGCTTTGTCATAGCTTTCCTTTCAAGGAACACACATCTTTTAATTTCATGGCTGCAGTCACTGTCCGCAGTGATTTTGGAGCCCCCAAAAAGAAAATCTGTCACTGTTTCCACTTTTTCCCCTTCTTGCCATGAAGTGATGGACTGGATGCCATGATCTTAGTTTTTTGAATGCTGAGTTTTAAGCCAGCTTTTTCACTCTCCTCTTTCATCCTCATCAAGAGGCTCTTTAGCCCCTCTTCACTGTCTGCCATTAGAGTGGTATCACAGCCTTATTGCAGCGAAGGGACTTGCCTAACTCAATGAAGCTATGAACCATGCCATAGAGGACCACCCAAGATGGATGGATCACAGAGGAGACTTCTGACAAAACATGGTCCACTAGAGGAGGGAATGGCAAACCACTCCAGTATTCTTGCTGAGAAAACCCCATGAGTGGTATGAAAAGGCAGCCCCATAAAAGGGTTAATTATGAGGTTGATGATGATGATTTTTTTTCCACTTCTGGTAAACTCAAAGAAATTTAAATTAAATATGGCTTATTTGTAAAGAGAAGCATGATTCTCTTCTTATAAAATTATTTCTGTGTATCCACCCACCCACCCACTGATGCAGCCATCCTTCTATTAATATATAAAGACAGGCCTAGAATTATGTTCACCAAATGTTGCCTTCGATTATTTCTGGGTGGTGGATTTAATTTATTACTTTCTTCTTTATACTTTTCAGAATTGCTTACATCTTTTCCTAATGGTCATGTGTTTCGGAATCACCGTGTTTTCATGAAAACAATAAATTCATTAACAACAACCAAGGAAAACAAGTTTTTACTAATCTACCAATGGAATATTCATGTGCCCCTTCCTCCAATGCCCTTAATCTATATTGGCTTTTGTTAATTTTTTCTCATTGACAATTTTCCACTGAAAATTTTAAATTAATAATTTATAAAAAGTTCTACATATGTTAGGAACAGTTATTCTTTATCTGTCAGTTATATGGCACACGCTTTGCCAAGTTTATCATTTGTTTATGCAAAGTTTTGCTGTACAAATGCTTTTTCATTTTAAGACAAATTTACCAATATTTGTCTTTAATGATTTTGGGGCTTTACTTCATGCTTAAAAGTCTAAATTTCAAGATTAAAAATTTTCACTCACATTTTTTATTTTTAAACTTAAATAGTTGGTGCATATAGAATTTATTTTGGTGTGGAGAGTGGAAGGTTCCAAGCTTTTTTCCCCAGGTGGCTGTCTAGGGAATTATCTCAATAATAATTACTGAATATTCTCCTCCCTTGTCCCCATCACACTCTACTGGAATGTTGCACATTGAATGCTAAAGTCATGTATCAATATCAGTCCATTAACCAACTATCGTTTTAATTCAATTTGAATGTTCACTGCTGCACCACTGCCATACTGTCTTATTAATTATTATACCTTTGTAAAACATTATATATGTGGTAGCATAAGCCCTCTATTGTAACTTTTCAGAACAACAAAAAATATATATGTATATTTGTGTACACATATAAATATACACACCCAGATGTAGGGAGACCATGTGTTAATACTAAATCTTCCAGTCCAAGAACTAGAAAAGACCTCTTCATCTATTCAGGCCTTCCTTTATTTTACTCAGCAAAGTTGTATCATGTCTGTATATAGGTCTAAATATTTCTTATTAGATTTAGAGCGTGAGTGGCACCAAGGAGGTGCTTGAGAATCAGTCTCTCATCATGGTCATTATTATCCATGCATTTTTGTTGGAGGAGGTCTCAGTGTTCCGGGAGATGGAGGTGGGTTCAAAACACAGTTTAGAAACAATGTCTAGGCTGGTGGTTTTCCAGAGCTGTTTACTTTCTTGGTTCACAGTTTAGATAACCCTGGCACTACAAAAACAATCTTACCTCTAGGCAAAAGGCTGTCTCAATTTCATCCAAGGAGTAGTTTTTCCAGATATTGTCAGATATAGCGGAACTGGGGGGTTCCTCTCTTTTGGAACTTTTGACTCGTTGATTCTCCCACAGGACCTCTATTAAAACAAAAGAACAGTTTATGAAGATTGTCAAACATACATTCAAGTATTAAGTACTTCCTTTTCATCATCACCAGCGTGATAAAGATTAAGACTCAAATAAACCAAAACATACACATTTTAATGAGTGCTATTAGAATTATTAGACATCTTAGAAAAAAATAAAATTAATCTACTTGCTATCTTATCTAGGGTAAATCTAGACAGAGCAAACGTACACTAAGTAGACTAATAAAACCATAAAATTAGAAGAAGAAAATTAAGATGAATATCATATAATACATAATCACTGTGTGAGAAGTCCTTTCCAGAGCATGCATCAGAGCCAGAAATCATGTAAATAATGGAGAGTCCTGATAACATAAATATTTAATTTTGACTTGGTTAAAAAACACACAGGTGACAATGAAAGAAAAATGACTGGGAAAAACTATTGTTAATATATGTGAGAAATACAACTTAATTTCCACAATATATGAGTAGCTCTCATGAATCAGTAAGATAAACATAAATCCCCAATCACACAATAGACTAAGGTTTAAACAGGTAATTGACATTTTAAAAAAGGACTTTTAAAAAGCCAAGCAAGGTATGAAAAACTGCTCAGACTCATTCGTAATTTAAAAGGTCTAATTAACACCGGTTAATTTTTTCCTACTTGTCAAATAGGCAGGGATTAAGGCAAATGACAAAGAAAGAAATCAGTTCTGGTTTGTATGCAGAAAACCTGGTACTTGAATATTCTCAAATTCCCTTCTAGAACCTTATACTAGAGGAAAAATAGGACAGAGGCATATGGGCAAGGATATGTTCTGTACTGTTTATAAGCAGGGGGAAAATGGAACAACTTGCTGCTGCTAAGTCACTTCAGTCGTGTCCGACTCTGTGCGACCCCATAGACGGCAGCCCACCAGGCTCCCCCGTCCCTGGGATTCTCCAGGCAAGAATACTGGAGTGGGTTGCCATTTCCTTCTCCAATGCATGAAAGTGAAAAATGAAAGTGAAGTGACTCAATCGTGTCCGACTCTTAGCGACCCCATGGACTGCAGCCTACCAGGCTCCTCCGTCCATGGGATTTTCCAGGCAAGGGTACTGGAGTGGGGTGCCATTGCCTTCTCCGATGGAACAACTTAAATACCCACTAATAGAAGACTGGTTTTATAAATTATGGTTCACAGATATTAAAAACAAAGGGCCTGTCTAAACCATGAATGCAAAAAATCTTCCTTGAAACTGTTTCATGATTGAAAGGAAAGACAATTTATCATAATTTAATTTCTACTTTAACACTTATTTTGTGTATTTTCCTGTTCCATCCATCCATCCATCTATGCATCAGAAATAAGACCTGGGAGGATAATACACCAAAAGAATACAGCAGTAGGATTATAGGGAAGTGGGATTTTGTGTTTTTGTGCTTTCTGGCCTTTTTGCGACAAGCATGTATTACTTTTATAATAAAAGAGAATAAAATAAATCTAAGATATAGCCGTTTTCTTTCTCAAAGTCGACTGCAGAGAATCACAAATGGTTTCCCAGATTTATTTCCTAAAATGTCTGCAAATAAGCTCCACTCAAATTAAGCACACTTATAACTACTCAGCTGCAGTTAACAAACTGCTAGTCATCTGGAATTCCATTTTCTACCTCACACACATACACAAAAAGGGAAAGAACGGAAAAAAGAGAAGAAAAGTAAAGGAAAAAAAGGAAGTCTCCTCTAGTGGATCCCTGTGGCTACACGATAAAATACAAAGCCAGTCCTTTAGAACACAGTCTGGAGTTCTGTGGTTCCAGTACTCTGCTTGAAATGTGGGCTCTCAAAAAAAAAAAAAAAAAGAAAGAAACGTGGGCTCTCTGAACCCAGAAGCTGCAAGGGCCTCACTCGCTGAGGGGCGGGGAGCCAAGCGGCTCCCCCTCGGGGAGGGGGGTCTCCCCCTTGCCTTCCGATGCCTCTTCCTGTGTTCGCTCCGCCCTGGGGGGCTGCTGCTACTCTAACGGGGCTTCCCCAGCAGGAAGCTCATCCATTTGCAGCAACCCATGGTGGGTGACTTTTCTACACGCAGGACAGTATGCGGGAAGCGGACGCAGCAGCTCTAGGTGCCACAAAAGGTGGCTGACAAATTCAGCTGCCACGTTCAGCGGCTCCTCTCTCATCATGGTCAGACCAGCTTTCCCTCTTCTCTGCAGCTTAATAATTCCTGCCCCCTCCTGATTTTCCCAAAAATTCCTGTGAAGGATTCTGGCTGATTTGAAATGGAGTGGAGAGGAAATGCAAAACTACTTCAGTGGGCAGCTGTGTACGTCAAAGGTGCGGCAAAAGGAACTCACACCCCAGTGTCCTGTCCTCGTCTGCTCAGATGGATGGCGTTTTTGATAAGCAAGATGATGATGGCTTATTAAAAACAAAAGCAGCAAATCCAGGAATACGAAAAATTAATAGAAAATAAATATTGTTCTATGTACAGAGTGGGTCACTGTAAATGTATGAACTGGAGACGCCTTTCTTACAATACTTAATAGAAATAAGCAAAAGGAAAAAGGGTAGACATTAGCAAAGCAAAAAAAAATTTTAAATAGTTTTATAGCTATAAATATAACTTTTATATAGTTTATATAAAATATAAATTAATAAATTTATAAATACATTTAACATAAAATTTTAACTATGCATTTGTACTGCCCCCTTCCGATTTTCCCCCCAAAATTTGCACTATGATAAACTGAAGCAAGGAGAAACTTAATATGGGCAGCCAGAAAGTTTTGCTTCTGGTCATAGTGGATGGGCTCATACTGAAGCAACCCTCCCAGCAGACAACAATGACAAACTTTGGCCAAAATACATACAAAAGACTCTTTGAAGGTACTGGAAAGCAAATGACAGAAACTGGAGTCAACACTTGGAGAAATGGAAAAATAACTCATTGAGTTTCTTGTTTCCTTGGCCTTTTGCCTGAGGGCAGGCCTTGGCTGGAACATTATGCTAAGTGGCTAGACTTTGGATATAAATCCAGGATCTTTCTGATTTTAGGAATCAAAAAAAGAGAATTCAGGACTATCACAGTGACTGGAAAGTAAGAAGGGAAAGCACAAAAATAAAGGAAAAAGGGATAGGAGAGGATTTCCAAAGCCTATGACTAAAACCTGCCAAAGTCTCTGGCTAACACCAGAAACTACAGATGTGCAAAGCAGAAAACGAGATGCCCAGTGAAGGCCGAAAGAGCAGAACAAATATTTCACATGTTAACCCCCTCAGGGAAGACAGAGTTTAGTCTTTTACTAAGGTAAACTGGCTACTAAAACAAAAACTTAAGTTCTTCAGAGGAACATAATAGAATCCATAAGTCTCTACAAGGCAAAATTTACTATATCTAGGATAATTTCTAAAATTACTAGACACAGACAAAAAACAAACAAAAAACCACAGGACACTATGATCCACATTTTTTAAAAGGAAATCAGTAAAGACCAAATCATGAAATGATCTAGATGTTGAAATTACCAGATAAAAAAATTTAAAGTATTTTAAAATGTTAAAGTAACAGTGTTTGAGAATATGAAGGACAATATACTACTAATGAATGAACAGACAGGAAATCTCAGCAGAACAGCAGAAGCTGAGAAATGTACCCTGGGTTTCAGAGGAGTCTTTTGGTTTTGCTTTTTTCCCCCCTTTTTGACCTAGCTGCAGTTTGCCTGTGTTTATAGTGTATGTAAAGTATGATATATGACAGCAATAACAAAGGAGAGAAGAATTCAGAAAATGCTGCTTAAAGTTCTTGGAATTCACGTGAGTTGTTTTTTGTTGTTATTTAGCCATTAAGTCATGTCCGACAGTTTTGCAGTCCGATGGACTGTAGCCAGTCAGGCTTCTCTGTCCATGGGACCTCTCAGACAAGAATACTGGAACGGGTTGCCATTTCCTCCTCCAGGGGATCTTCCCAACCCAAGGATTGAACCTGTGTCTCCTGCATTGCCCCCTGGGCCACCAGGGAAGCCCTTCATGTGAATTACTGTATTATCTGGGATTAGCTGAAGATGTATTAGTATAATGGAATAAATATGCTCAATCAATCCAAATTTCTTTTGACACAAACTCTATAGGAAAAAAGTTAGGGGAAGGGGCTGGTGGATAGAGAAAGAAGGAGAGGAATATAATGCGAAAAATCAAGGATCCCACCTTGGAAGAAAACATAATTCAAGTACAGGATTACTTACAGAACATTTTGATAAGAACACAAATTCATTAAAATAAGAGTTCAATAACAAGATAATAAAACAGTGAGAGAGGAAAACAATATAGTAGGCCAAAGGAAACAACATTATCCAATAAATAAAGTAGACATAGCAACATGGTTCTTAGTGAAAATCAAATTACAGAGGTAGCTAAAAGACCTAAGATGATCCTTATGTATGCAGAGGAAGAAGACAAAGAGAATAAAGCACTTCAAGAGAATGTATTCAATAGAGAAGAGCAAAACCATTCAACAAAGGGATAGTTTATATCATCGAAATGAATCTGAAAAGTGGAACAGAAGCTTTATTCAAAGATGTATAACATTACTAGGATTAGAAAGCTGTCTCTCCTTTCCATATTGAGGTATGGACAGATGCCAGAAATAATGCTGATAGTGGTTATTCCTGGATGGTAGGAATGGTTTGGTTGTTTATTTCAACTTGTTATTCATCCACATCAGTGCCTGCCTTCCAGGGCTGCAGGAATACGAAAAGACCCAGCACAGAAGCATATCCAGGCTGGTGGCTGGCCCTGAACAAACACGCTGTAGGTGAGGTCGATTACTATGATTACCAAGTTAGGTACATAAACCTACTGGTGACGAACACGCTCTGTTACCAGGCTAGATCCCACCTCCTATCCCACTTGAGCTAAGTGTGCACAGCCCCAGGCTTCTGCCAAACAAGCTACCCCCAAGGGCCCTTAGCCCAGAGCGCTCACTCCCCTGGTGTTCGTCACACGCATCCTGTGAACCCCAGTCCTGCAAAAGTGCCCCCTTAATCAGACTTCCTTCTTCCTCCCATGAACACCATGACACTTTGTTTTTCTCTTGTAGGCATTTAAATAGTTTGTTTTGGAACTGAGTGGTTCCCTGGTAGCTAGCTGGTAAAGAATCCGCCTGCAATGCCGGAGACACCAGTTTGATTCCTGGGTCAGGAAGATCTGCTGGAGAAGGGATAGGCTACCCACTCCAGTATGCTTGGGCTTCCCTGGTGGCTCAGCTGATAAAGAATCCGCCTGCAATGCGGGAGACCTGGGTTCTATCCCTGGGTTGGGACGATCCCCTGGAGAAGGGAATGGCTATCCACTCCAGGATTCTGGGCTGGAGAATCCATGGACCGTATAGTCCACAGGGTCGCAAAGAGTCAGACACTGCAAAGAGTTGGAGCTTAACAGCTCAAATCTTGACTACCACAAACTAGCTATGTCACTTCGGGAAATTCATTTAACACCCTTGAGTCCAAGTTTTCTCCTCTTAAGATATGGGATAATAATATCCACCTCACAAAGCTGTTGAGAAAAGTAAAATTGAAAGTTAAGGTTTATAAAGTAACTACACAGAGCACAGTAAAGAGATGTTTTTAAAGATTGTTTTATGTGACATGCTTTATCTTATCCATCTTATTAAAATATTAACAGGACTAGTCCTATTAACATATATATATATACGTACATATACCTACAAACACACACATACACACACCCATACTTCTTAAAGTCAAGAGTATTTTACTTGGCTTTGTACTCAGTGAACGGCCTATTAGTACAGTGACTTGCAGGTGAGCTAACACAATGTAAAGGATGATAGGGTCCTTGGCAGGTCATACTGTCTAGTAATTCCCCAAACTAGTAAGGCTTTGAAAAGTTAGAGTCCTGGGGTCTGCTACACGCTATCTCGGTTAGTGAAACTGGGCTGAAATCTGAGAATTTATCGTTTTTTTAAGCTTGCTAGTCAGGCAGATCAGGGAATCAGAGAAGGTAGCCCATGCATATTTGCTGCAATCACTTGTGCTGGTCCCAGACAGTGACAGCCCATCTAGAATGAGCCGGTCCCACGTCGCAAACCCCTGAGGCAAGAAGACTGCTCTTCAAACAACCTAGAGCCGGGAAGGGAGCACCTCCTGCTGTTTGCTTCGTGTGTCTAGCCTGGAGGAGCTGGACCCCTGCTCTCTGCACAACTGTGCAACCCCAGGCATCACGTTCCAGAGGCTGGGACTTCCACCAGCACGAGGAAAGCTTTTCCTTCTCAAGGCTGTATGCCTACATGAGCCTGGCTTTAATTGTCTGGTACAACCACACTGACCACTCAAACACTGCCCCTTTTGTATCAAGATTTGTCCCATCATTAAAAGAGTAGTTACATGTTCACTATCAGTAATTTTTGAAAATACAGAGGTAGCAGAAAGAATCAAATACCCAGAGATGTACCACTTAAAAGACAATCCATGGTTCAGAGTTCCTTTCTAATCATTTACTGATATCCCACATATATTCTGCCAAGTTATAACTTTGTGAAGATCATTGCCTGTGGCTGCACAGTTTACCATGTGGATAAGCTGTGACTCACGTAACCCCTTCCCTGTTGCCAGACATTAATGTCATCTTACAAATAAGGATACCATGCCTGTCTTGGTGGATAACGTATTTTCCATGTTTTAAAGCACTTCCTCAGGACAGAGTCATAGACAAGGAATTACCACGCCAAAGGATATTGAAATCTTTAGCTGTGTGCTTTAGAAATACTGACCTTGACTTCCCATATTATATTTAAGGTTCAAGTCATTGTTTGAACTGAGGTTCTTCAAGAAAACCTTATAATCCACTGCAGCATCTTTATCAATATTGTAGTGTTGTGCAAACCTAAAATAGAAACATTCATTAGTATTCAGAAATTCTGATACAGAGCATCTAAATGAAGCAGGTTTGTTACTGAGGTACCTTTACGCTGGGGCTGGCATTAATTTTAATGCATTTCTCCAGCTAGAGCTAGAAAATAGAAGTAAACCCTAGGAAATGTTACTGTAAGATTTTTAAAATGCAAATACCCCTGAAACTAACATAATCAACTATGCCTCAATTTAAAAATAAATTAAATAAATAAAAAGGAGGTATTTGGCAGGGGGGAAATCTCATCACTCTGCCTCCAGGGGGCTGTGTATTGGTGTGACTGGACAGGAATGTCTTAGGACCCATGAAAGGAACGCCCTTGCCTGCACCCCTAGGGCCCTCTCCCCTCTCTGGTGGGAGTGGGTGAGGGGCACCTCTGCACTCAGATGGCAAAAGCAGGTCCCATTTCCTTTAATAATTGGTGGGGGATGGATCTGGGCCATGAGTCAGCATAGGATTTCTATAACCAGACAAATCTAGAGCTGGGGGAGGACAGAACACATCCCACCTTCTTGACCAAGTACATCATTTCACAGAGAGAAGCCATGCCCAGGATGGCATATCATTTTAAAGCAGTTAAAGGTGGGAGGGGGGAACTTTTCTTGGAGCATTCTAGGCCTTGCATGTATAGGAAGAGAAATTTTTAAAACACTTAAGCAATGTCTCTTCCTGAAATATACAGAGACACTCTTTTTTTAAAGTCAAGATAAATGGAATGTTTGGATTCTTTTCTTTTTTCTTTCTAAAATGAAATTTCTATTATTCAAATCTGCCACTTGATAAATGGTTTTCTAGATAATTTCTGCATTATTACATTTATAAAAAAATTGACAGTTTTTAAATGTTTGGTTATATTGTCTCCATATGCGTTGGTTTCTATAATTATCTAATTTCATGCTGCTTTCTAAAAAATTTAGTAATTATCACTTAAAGTATTTGTTATTTTTCTGTTTTCCAAATTTAACAAAGAGCAATGTCGTGTATTCATTTCAATGCATACCTTTTTTTTTTTCCACTTTGGTGAATCCTGCCTATTGTCCTAGTAAGAAAAATTATCTTGAGATATGATAGCTGCCAGATGTTAACACTGAGACTCCCTAAATAGCTCCATCTTTCATCCACAGACTCTGCCTGGCAAACATAGCTGTAAGCACAGGAACCCAGAAGGTGGCCCCTGATGGGCTCCTTTCCGAGTTGCTGTCCTGCAGAAAGTCTCTGCTGCTCTGCCGCTCCAGGAAAATGTCAGCATCCTAATAAAAAAAAAAAAAACCCTGTCACCAGCTCTCCCGATTCCTGTGAAAACTCAGCATTCCTTCCAACTGGTACTGGCTCAAGAGGGTCCTGACCTTTCCTAAAGTTCAGCCCACCAGCGTTCGTAATACCCGCTACACGGTCGCTGAGAACAGGCAGACACAAGCCCGTGGTAATATTTCCTACAGATACAATTCAAAAATGAAGCCTCGGTACTTCCCAAGGATGCAGTATCTCAAAAGCCTTTTCTTTTTTTAAAAACAAGAATCAAGGCATTCCCAATCCCAAGTCAGACCCATTCCCAAGATGCAGCAATAAAGGCCATTTTCCCAGGGACCTGATCTGCAGGCGGGTGAAGTCACCCGTGTGCAGATGCCCAGGGCAAGACGGCCACGTGGGAAGACTGCCTTCAGGGACAAAGGAGACAATGCCAATGGACACATAAACCTCTTCAGCATCACCACCTACAATTGCGCCTTGGGCTGCATTCATCTGCCCAGGCAGCAGGCTGACCAACTGAGTTTATTTGTTTCTTTGTTTTTCAAGGTAACAAAAATGATTTTACCCGGATTCAAATATTTTGTCCTGCAGGGCGGTGCACAGGACAGTAGAGGGGTGTGAGATGGGGAAGGGAGAGAAAACCCCGCGGGTCTCAGGACAGTTGGGCCAAGCATAGAACCTGGAAATGACCGTCTCCCCCAGTTCTCCTTTCCACAGGCTCGATGGTGTTCTGCAGCCACAAGAGAGCTATTTCTCAGAGAGTAGAGGGCACCCCTGGGAGTCTTCATGACAGTGAGATTATCGCTGTGAAACGAGCACCTACTACGTGCCAGGCACATGGCAGGCACACTTTGCACTTTCCTCGACGTCCTCCAGCCTGGAGAGGCAGGCTCCTGAGTCCCGTCTCTTTAAGAGAAAGCTGAATCTCAGAGAGGCCCAGGAGGCTAGGGAGGGCAGACAGAGACCTGACCCCAAGCATGCCTGGCTTCAAAGCCCAGACCACTCCTACTTCCCTGTGCCCCACCCCACGCTGAAGGCTGGTATTAAAGAGAAAGCTGTTAGATAAAAGAAAGGATTCAAAAATGCATTGTGTTTCCTGCTGAAACACTGAAAAGGCAAAGCTAATACTGAAGCAGCTTCTCAAGGAAAGACTATATTCTCTCCAGCTTCAATAAGAAAAGCATTAAAGCAATTGAAGAAATGGTCTACTTTTGATCTTCCCCATTTCAGTTCTAAAGGAAAGCAATTCTATTATGTTAAGTTCCTCCAGCCTTATCACACAAACAGTATTGTTTTTGAGGCTTAAAAAAAAAAAATCTCAAATAAAAATTTGTGGAGTTCTTTATTATTCAATACTTGTGAGATGGGGAAACAGACAGTAACATTTTTTATAGATTTACTAGGTTGGAGACTGCAGTGCCAAACACAAGGTTTATTGTCAAATAAAACACTGTTTTGTATTTTGATTGCCTGTTTTAGAAGAGTGTTGCTTCTGTTCTATAATTGCGTGCACAAAATTATTTAATTTGTTTTGTTTGGATCTTATTCTGGACATTTTCCCAGTCGGAAAGATGTAAAAATTAAAACATCTATTATGTCTTTTATATTCTGAGGTGGGTTATAAAGAGAAAAAGAAGAAGAAAATATTCAAAAGACTCAGAAATATCCATATTTTAAGTCTCCGTGCTTTCCAGGCCCTGCCGTGGTCCGTGAGGCTGTCGTCACATGCCCTGCAGACTTCCTTGTTCTGGGAGCAAATTCCTCTCCTAACAGAGGCAACATCGTCTTTATTTAATAAAATGACGTAAGCAACCACAACGTCCCATTTTACTAGCGAGTTATAACTGCAGTGTGATGTGAAACCCTTAGGCTCAGGGGGAAATAATCAGGCGTGGTACTTTCGTTAATGGCCTGGCGGGTGCTGAGAAAAGCGGGGAAAGGCAGGAAGACGACGAGGACCTCTTGACTGAGGTTACACACGGGCTCCCCTTCCAGAGGCGTCCATTCAAAAGTCAGGTAGCCACAGACTCTGAGCATTTGGCTTATTGAGCATGGAGCTTATTGGAGGCTCAAAAAACGTGCCACTTCCACACACCGCTGGAATCAGGGGCAGGTGGCCGCAGCTTGCAAATGCCGTGGAGCGGCCCCTGCATTCCCCGCCACGGCCGTGCCCGCCCCGCACAGACCTCAGAGGAAAAGTCGGCTTCCGTTGCTACATCAGGATGGAGGGCCAAGAGGGAGCGCAGCGACCAAAGAATAAATGCTGACATGTTCACTCTTCTCCCAACCCCGGGCCCGGAGCAGGAGTCATCTGTGAACTGGAATCCCGGGTGGCGGAAGGCGTGGTGCCAGGCAGGCAGAGACAGACCCTGGTGACGGATGGCTCAGATAATCAAGATGTGTTCAGAGCTGCAGGCCAGCTGACTCTCACCCGAGGCAGGCTGGAGGAATTGGAACCGTTAGCTCTCACTTTTGAGAATTCGTGGAGAGCTTCAGGGACATGGGAGGAACGTCGACTGAGTATCTCTTTTAAAAATGGTCAAGACAGGGACTTCCCTGGTGGTATGGTGGCTAAGACGCTGCACTTCCCAATGCAGGGGGCCTGGTTCAATCCCTGGTCAGAGAACTAGATCCCACATGATGCAACTAAGAGTTCATATGCTGAAACTAAGACCTGACACAGTCACATAAATAAATAACATAAATATTAGAAAAATAACCCAGTGTTAGAACTATTTTAAAAAGAAAAAGAAAACAGTCAAGACAGAGGAGGTGGGAGGGAAGATGCTGCCTGGACCCGGTAAACCCGACAGGTCCCATTTTGAAACTGGTTGACGCTTCAACTGAGCAGTGTCTCAGCACACCTTTGCTTACTTACTTTTTGTATTCCTCATCTTTCATCTTCAAACAGAAGGTCTCCAGAACCCTCCTCAGCTCATGTGGCTGGACCAGACCAGTTGTGTTAACATCAATGAGCATAAGGGCTTTGATGACGGTTTTAATGTTTTTGAAAATCTGCATATAAAAAGCGATTTAGGAAAAGTCAAAAGATCCAGTGTTAAAAATCAGGATGGTAATAAAACATCGCGAGGATGAACGTGTTTAAACACTTCTTGTAAAATAAAATGTTTCCAAAGACACACACTCGTAGATATTGCAAAATGACACATCTATGGAAAAAAGGACACTTTCCATTTCTTGAATGTTTTCAAAGCAATTTTCTCTATAAATGATCTTAGTAAGTTGAGAAAAAAACTCTTTCTGATGTAAAGTGGAAGGTCTCATACACAATTCATTCCCTTGTAGAGCCATATGAAAAGTCTTTTTTGTTACTTGATACTTTAAAACTATAGTTCTGGCATAGCTGGACGTGGACAATTTTTATTTTTCATTGCCATATGCAAACTATTTTTACTAGGAGCTAGAAAAATATGAGTATATATTTCAACCCCTTTGAATTTTTAAAAGACGTTACAGGAAAAGTTTTACAGCAATCTTTCCCAAATTTAGCAAATGCGTGTTTATTGGGCATGCGGACCTGAAAGGCATTTGGTAAGGCCCCGTGGAGGCACAGGGCTGTGTGCTGGTCCGAAGCTACTTCTGCGTTAAGGAGAGGAACAGCCATCAGGGCTCCGTGTGCCGAGCCCAGAACCGCGTGAGTGAGTCCTGCAGAGCCCCACAAAGGAAGCGCTGTGTCCCCACTTTTAGTGAAAGCTGAGTCTGATGAGGCTGCAGGAGTCACCCGTCATCGCCCGGTTAGACAACAGTGATGCCGAGGGTCCATCCCCCAGCATCCATCCCCCAGCATCCACGGTCCATGGATCAAGTCCATCCCCAAACCTCGCCTCCCGCAGAGACAAGAAGGCACGTAAATAAACATTGCCCAAAATAGGAACCATGGGAACAAGAGCCCAACACCAGAGACAGACAAAGGAGGAGCTGTGGGTCTTCACAGAGGAGGACAAACACCTCCAGCGGAGCTCCCCAGGGGGGCTTCCTGCAGGAGGCGGCATCTGAGCTGGGAGGAGAGGGTACTGAGAATAGCAGGTGTGAAAGCAGGCTTGTGCAGGAAGGGTGATAACGCCCAGTCCAGCTGGGTCCTGGGAGGCCTGACCACATCCCGCTCCAGATCAGACCAAGTCCAGCCCGGACGCAGAGGGGACCCAGTGCACTGCAGGGAACGGCTTTAGGGAAGACTGCAAGATGGACAGGGTTGTTCCCGATTTCCTCGACATCTTCGCTAACTGCTCCCTTTACTGCCTTTGACCTGAAGGAGCCCCCTGGCAGCACCCCCACCCCAGGGTGAATGTCTTAGGGACCCTCTGCCTGAGAGGAAGCACTGTGCTGGAGCGGGGATGGCCTCGTCCCGGCTCCTCCTGGCTGCGTCAGCTTGCCACTTCCCCGGCCCCGACCAGAGGACGTCAGCCCCTCACACCCACCCTGCCTCAGCACCGTTCATGCGGTCCACACGGACGACCTCTGATCTCTGACTCAGCTCCACGTCCTCCTCCCGTCCAGAGGTCACCTCCCTGCTCACACTCAGCACTTGTCACCAGTAAGTGCTTCACTCCAAAACCAAGCGCCATGTCCAAGGATCCCCTAACTTTCAGCTCCCTTCCCTGAGGGCCGACCCCCAACAACCATCTTCCCTCCACGACCCCGCCACGCTCCATCTTTATACTCCTGCCACACTCTATCATTATACCCCCCACCACGCTCCATCTTTGGGCTTCCCTTGTGGCTCAGGTGCTAAAGAATCCACCTGCAATGCCGGAGACCTGGGTTCAATGCCTGGGCTGGGAAGATCCCCTGGAGAAGAGAAAGGCTACCCACTCACGTATTCTGGCCTGGAGAATTCCACGGACTGTATAGTCCATGGGGTTGCAGAGTCGGACACGACTGAGCGACTTTCATGGTCCATCTTTATACTCCCCGCCATGCTCCATCTTTATAATGACCCACTGCCTCTGTGCTCCACCCGCCCCTTCCGCCTGCCTCCTCCTGTCAGGGCGAGACCCTAACTCTGGCCAAATCCGACTCACGGCCTCTTCCAAGTGCCCGATGTGGCTGGAGAGGACAGGCCATGGAGCCCTACCTGGGTCCCCTCACTCGAGACACTAACCCCACCAGCAGCGGGTGCATAGGAATCCTTGTCTCCGCTCCCCACTGTCTCTGATCTTCTCCTCCCTTCCCATCCGCCTCCTTCCTCTATCACGGATAACCTTCCTCCTTCCTTACAGGGAAAACAGAAGCCACTGGAAGGCAACGCCCTGTGCTTCGGATACCCACAGCCCGTGTGCTCCTGCACCCAGGGACCAGGTCCCTTCCTCATCTCACCCAGGGATCGGTCCCGTCCTCCACACCCAGGAACCAGTTCCCGTCCTCCTCTTACCCAGGGATCGGTCCCGTCCTCTCACCCAGGGACCGGGTCCCGTCCTCCTCTCACCCAGGGATAGTTCCTGTCCTCTGCACCCAGGGATCAGTCCCATCCTCTGCACCCAGGGGCCGGGTTCCATCCTCCTCTGCACCCAGGTACAGGTCCCATCCTCCACACCCAGGTACAGGTTCTGTCCTGCTCCAGACGCTGACCCCGCTGCCCTCACGCACACAATGACGTGCCATATCTGAACCATCTTAGAAGGGAGACCTCCCTCCTCGCCTGGCCTGTGCCTCTAGCTGCTTCTTCCCTTGTGCAGAAATCCCCCCCCAGAAGAGCTGTCTGCACTTTCTGTCTCCAGTGTCTCTCCTATAGCCGATCAGCTCTGTCCCCACCACCACAAAAAGACTGTGACCTTGTCGCGGTGGTGACTTTGCCAGGTCCAGGGGTTCCTGGGGCCCATCTTGCTGTCCACGCATCAGCCCTCCACCCAGCTCAGCGTCCTGTCCTCTGGACACACATTTCCACCCCAGCTTCCACACCCCGTCCCGGGTCCTCCTTGGCTTTCTGCCTTGGGCTTGGTCTGGTCCCTGCTGGTCCCTCTGAAGTCTGGGCATGCACGGACTCAGGCTCCGGGTCTCCTGGCTTGTCTAACCACACTCCCTCCCGGGTGGCCCCGTCCTGTGGCCTTCATAACCAGCCGATGGCTCCAGCCGTCTGTCTCCACCAGCCCTGGCCTTACCTCTCAGCCTTAGTCAGGACACCCACTTTGAGAGTCCAGCAGACACTGGCTCCACCTGTCCCGTTGCGGCAGGGCCATCCCGCCATATTCTCTTCTCAGTCCCAAGAGCCCAGCAGCCCTCCCATGATGACTTTTCCGGGATCCAGCCTGTGTCTCTACCTTGCGCCCTTGGGCTGGGCTGGGCTGGGCTGGTGGAACCACCTCCCACCTGGGCTCCCAGTGTCCACGCCCGACCCATGGCTGAGGCTCAGCAGCAGCGGGAGTGCCTGTGTATCCAGGGCTGGGCACACACCCATTTGCCCACTGCCTGCCCGGCGCTCCGACCCCTCCAGGTCCAAGGCCAGGGCCCTGCAAACTGGCTCCGAGCAGTTCTCCTGCCTCGTCCCAGTCCCTGCCGCTCCTCAGGAGTGCCAGCCAGGTGCCTCTGGCCTCAGGAACATTCACTCTTCCTTCTGCCCGGACCTTTCCTCCCCAGACTCCCACTGGCTCCTCCTTTGCTTTTCTCGGGGGTTGGTCCACGTGTCATCTTATCCAAAAGGCTTCCCCTGACCCCACGCCCAGCCGTCATCTTCTTGGTACTCCTCACAACTAATTTCAAGCCTGTCTTTACTGCCCGTCTCTCCCTCGGGGATGTGGGCTCCCTGAGAGCAGGGTTCTGCCCACCACGTCACCCCCGAGGTCTAGAGCAGCTGCCTCTACAGAGCGAAAGAATGAATGAACCCAGCTCCTTTTCACCTGCTTGGGAGAAAGCCACACACTGAGGAAGCTGTGTTCTATGTCTGTGAACACACCTCCCTAGAGCCAACCCTCAGAGCAGTGAGGATTACATTCAGTGCAATCAAGGCTACAGTAATAGGATCATTGAATAAATAGTCATTGGATTTTGTCATGCGCCAAGCCCTGTGCTAAACTGTATACACGTCTCCCACTTCTACCAACCAGGGGGCCTTGGCTGAACCGAGCTCAGTATTCAAAACCCAGAAGACCAAGCCGGGAGCTGCCTGGACAGCATCAGCTGCCGTGAAGCGGCCCAAGCGTGTCCACCCTCAGCTCCACCCCTTTGTCTGAGAGCATGGAGCCCCCGCCACTAGAGCACTTGTGCCCGAGGCCAAAAAACAAAAAAACCCTCAGCACTTTGTCTGCTGCCAAGTCCTGATTCACCTCTTCTGGTAAAATGGGAGGACGGGAGGCGATGTGCTTTTTTAAAAAACCCGAAGCAACACATATGGGCCCCGCGGGGAAAGCGGGGAGCTACAGAGCTGGCACGAGCGCACAGCCAACCGGAGGTGTATCTCCAAGTCTCGTATCGCTTGTCAGACTGAAGCTTGGCAGCGTCTCGGCGGAGCTGCAGATGGTGAGGTTTATCAGAGGCACCGGAGCTGGGGCCGCGGCGTGAGGGCTGCTCCCACCCGGGACGGAAGGAGAAGCGGCCCGGAGGGAAGGAAGGGCCTGCCCTGCCCCAGCCCACTGCCCTCACACTTGAGGAGGGAGACAGGAGAGGGAGAGGGGCAGGGAGATGAGGCGCACTGCGCAGGGAGCACCCAGCTCCTCTGGGCTGGCTAGACGCCCGCCACCTGGGCTCAGCCGGGCCACGTCTGCATCGAGAGAGTCCCTGCCTCTGAGACCCCTGCTCCCTACAGCCCACCAACCCGCACCAAGCGCCTTCATGTCGCAGGCCCTCCAGGGTCTCTTCACCACAGCTCGGAGCCCTGGACAGCTTGACCCCCATGACCTCCTGACCTCCCCCGGCCCCCTCCAACGACATAGGCCGGCCTGCGCTTTCTCGACCGGCGAGGCTTCTGCACGTCCGGCTTCCTCCGCATGGCGGGTTCCCTTGAGGCCCTCATTCGGGTCTCGGTCCCAGGTCACCAGCCCCCAAAAGCCTTCCCCGTGGCCTGCACAAAAGCGCGCCCTCCTGCCTTCCTCCCTCGCGTCCATCCACACTGGGACATGTCAGATTTCTTTCGATTGCCTTCCTGATTCATTGACGCGTAAACACCATGGAGGGGGTTTCAGTCTCATTTGCTGCTGTATCCTCAGGCTGGACAGAGCAAGTGCTCAGAAATGTTTGCACAGTGAGTTCGCCAAGGTCACTGCTGCCCAAATGTGCTCCTGGCCCTGCCCCTGTCCACCCTGGCTCGCCTGACTGCACCCCATGCCATCACTGGCCCCCTGACTTCCATCTTGACATCCTGGTGTAGCCCTGCCTGAAAGGGGTACCCAGCTCCTCCCCCCAGGAGGGGACCTCCCCACTCTCTGCCTGACCTCGGCTCTCCAGGATATCCATCACCCTTCACTTCCCCCCGGCTTCCCAGGGGGAAGTTCAGAGAAGCCAAGCCCATGGAGGGAGAAAAAGGCTGTGCAGCTTACAACAAGGGAAGGGCCTCCTTCCAAACCCAGCTTCTCAGAAAGGAGAAGGTGCTCTCCTGGCGCAACCCTGGGGCCTGTGGGAGAAGAGACCCCTGTGCTCCATGCGTGAGTGCTAAGTACATGCTAAGTCGCTTTGGTTGTGCCTGACTCTGCGACCCCATGGACTGCAGCCTGCCAGGCTCCTCTGTCCATGGGGATTCTCCAGGCAAGGATACTGGAGGGGGTTGCCATGCCCTCCTCCAGGGGATCTTCCCGACCCCGGGATCTTATATCTCTGCGTTGGCTAGCGGGTTCTCTACCACTGGTGACGCCTGGGAAGCCCTCCTGCACTCCAGGTCCTGCCTACTCTTGCCTGCAGCCTGTTTCTGTACGCCGGAAAGCTAGGAGTGATTTTTACATGTGTAAGTGGTTGGGAAAAAAAAATCAAAAGAAGGGTATTTTGTGACATGTGAAAGTTATTTATGAATTTCAAATTTCAAGACCCAAAAGTAGGTTTTAATGGCACCCAGCCACGCCCGTTCATTTATGTAAATAAGTTTCCTCCAGAGACCTCTCCTACAGGGGCAAAGTTGAGCACCCAGGCTGAACAGTCTGACTGGCCAGGATAAAAATACTGACTATCTTTGCAGACGTCTGTGATCCTGTTCCACTCCCTCGCCTGCACCCCCGTGGTAGGTGTCAGGCGGCATCAGGTGCACAGACAGAAGCCCGGTTAAAAAGGGGAGATGCTTCCTTGGGAGTCCCGTGGTTGAGAATCCACCTTGCAAGGGCAGGTTCAATCCCTGGTCGGGGAACTGAGTTCCCACCGGCCTCAGGGCAACGAAGCCAACACACCGCAACTAGGGACGCGGTGCAAAAGATCCACATGACTCAGCGAAGATCCTGAGTGGTAACCGAGACCTCCCCCCGCCCCACAGCCAAATAAATATTTCAAAAATAAATAAACAAAAAGAAAACCAAAACGATAGCTAATTATGACATTGAGTTAAAGGCTCAGGAGCCAGGAAATGGCCTGAGGCTCTCTGAAGACCTGTCCCCAAGTCTTCTCTTCCCAGCCACCTGCCCCATCTCCTGCCCCAGACTCAGTCCCTGAGCCATCCTGGGTGGCCAGGGACCCAACCAGGAGCCTTCCCGTCAAGCTCTGAGCTTGAGCTGCCTGGTGGTGCCCTGGCCCCCACAGCCCCAGCAGCATCACAGCCCCTGTGAGGAGGCAGCATCTGACCCTCTTCCTGGCCTCAGAGTCCCCATCTGGGGAGATGACTGAGCCCAGGGGTTGATCAAAAACCAAGCAATCCAGGGACGGGAACCATGGAGGAGATGCGCTAATAAGGCTAGAGTCTGCCCTCTGGACAGCAGGGTTGGGAGAAGCCGGAGGGGAAGCCTTAAAGGTCTGAAGTGTGGCTACATAAACCAGGACTCGCTCACCTAACATTTCAAGAAAAATTTAAAAAAAAAAAAAAAAGCCCCAATCCACAGAAAAGTGTGAGTCACTCAGTTGTGTTCGACTCTTTTTGACCCTGTGGACTGTAGCCCTCCAGGCTCCTCTATCCATGGGATTCTCCAGGCAAGAATACTGGAGTGAGTAGCCATTTCCCTCTCCAGGGAATCTTCCCAACCCAGGTCTCCTACATTGCAGGCAGACACTTTACTGTCTGTGCCACCAGGGAAGCCCATGGAAGAGTGAAATAAAAAAAGAGGGAGGCAATTACTCTGGGGGGGGGGGGGGAGGGGAAACTATAGGAGCAAAATTAAATTAAAACATTCCCCAAAAGACTTAGATGAACTCATAGAGGGCAGACTCACGAATGTTACTATAAGGAGCAGAAAACGTCTGCTGTGAAGAGTAAAACCAGGGAGAAGTGGGGAAGAGAAACCTCCTTCAGAAGCGGTAGCAACCACGGAGAATCAAAGTGCCCCAGGCTGCCATCATTCTGGTAACCTTGGAACGGAGACCTGACTCCTTCCAACTCCAGTGTTCTCATCTGTGAGATGGGAATGAATGGGGCACCGTGTCAGAGTGCACAGATGAAATGAGCTCACATGTGCAGGTGCCTCACAGGGAACATACCCAGTAGATGGTGGTCTGATAGGAATCACTGATCAAGACCAAAGGCTGAGGACAGAGATATAAATAACCAGACAACCACACACACACCTGCTGGGGAGCAGGAACTGCCTGAATCAGAGTTACTGCCCCACCCAGTCAACTCGTCCACTTCCTGCCCTTCCCCACCACCCAACCCAGGTTAACAGGAGCCTTGAGAGAGTGGAAAGTCTGGAGTGGACAGGAGCCCAGGGCCAAGAATGGAGCCTGGATCAATGGATAATTGTCAAGTGGATGAAGGTATGGATGGTGGATAGATAGATGGATGATGGATGAATGGATGATGGATGGATGGATGGATAGATGATGGATGAATGGATGAACAGACAGATGGATGGATGAATAATAAGTAGAGAGATGGATAGATGGAGGGATAGAAGGCTATATGCATGCATAGATTAATGGACAGAAAAATGGATGGATGGATAGGTGATTGCAGCATTCATGAGGAAGAAGCATTGGTAAGCCAACAGTCTTTGTACAGACAGGACAGGTGCCTGCAGAAGGGCAGATAGGCATGCCATTTCTGGGGACACAGTGATCTGTTCTACACTCTACCAGGGGGAAGGAACTGAGAATTGAATAGAGACAGCAGAGCAGGAGGGGCAGATAAGAGCAGTCTGTGTGCCTATTATCGGCATGGACAGGATACGTGAATTTTCCACGAGTTAATGGAGAACAAGAAAGGCAGAAGGCTAACAACGAAGTACCAGAAAGAGAAATTAAGGAAACAATCCCATTTACCATCACCTCAAAAAAGAATAAAATACCTAGGAATAAACCTACCTCAGGAGGCAAAAGACCTGTACGCCGAAATAGTTTGCGGACACTCATGAAAGAAATCGAAGATGACATAAACAGTTGGAAAGATATACCATGTTGTTGGACTGGAAGAATCAATATTATCAAAATGACCATACTCCCCAAGGCAATTAACAGAGTCAGTGCAATCCCTATCAAAATACAATGGCAGTTTTTTTTTGCAGAACTAGAACAAAATAATTTTAAAACTTGTATGGAAACACACAGAAGACCTCAAATACCCAAAACAATCTTCAGAAAGAAGAACAGAACTGGAGGAATGATGCTCCCTGACTTCAGACTATACTACAAAGCTATAGTAACCAAAACAATATGGTACTGACAGAAAAACAGACTCACAATGGAATAGGAGAGAGTGCCCTGAAATAAACCCAGATACTTATGGTCAATCTTCAACAAAAGAGGCAAGTATATCCAATGGAGAAAAGACAGACTTCAATAAGTGGTGCTGGAAAAACTGGACAGCTACATCTAAAGGAGTGAAATTAGAACATTCTTTAACACCATATACAAAAATAAACCCAAAATATATTGAATGTAGACCAGATATAGACCTAAATGTAAGATTGGATATTATAAAATTTATTGAGGAAAACATAGGCAGAACACTCATTGACATAAATCACAGCAATATCTTTTGGATCCATCTCCTAAAGCAAAGAATATGAAAGCAAAAATAAGTAAATGGGACCTAATTAACCTTAAAAGCTTTTGCATAGCAAAAGAACGGGCTTCCCAGGTGGTGCTAGTGGTAAAGAACCCACCTGCCAGTGCAGAAGACAAGAGGCTTGGGATTGATCCCTGGGTCAGGAAGATCCCCTGCAGGAGGGTATGGCAATCCACTTCAGTATTCTTGCCTGGAGAATCCTATGGACAGAGGAGCCTGTGGGCTATATATAGTCCGTAGGGTTGCAAAGAGTCAGACACCACTGAAGTGACTTGGCACGCACAAAGGGCATAGCAAAAAAAAAAAAAAAAATCAACAAAACAAAAAGACAACCTACTGAATGGGAGAAAATATTGGCAAATGATAATGGCTGGTAAGGGATTGATGGCCAGCATACACAAGCAGCTCATACAACTCAATGTAAAAAAAAAAAAAGCAAACATCCCGATGAAAGAATGGGCAGAAGAACTGAGTAGGCATTTTTCCAAAGAGGATATGCAGATGGTCAACGGGCTAGTGAAAAGATTCTCAACATCACTAATCAGTAAGGAAATGCAAATCAAACCCACAATGAGATATCACCTCACACCTGTCAGAATGGCCATCATCACAAAAAACACAAATAACAAATGTTGGCAAGGATGTGGAGAAAGGGGAATCCTCTTATGCTATTGGTGAGAATATTAATTGGTACAGCCACTATGGAAAACAGTATGGAGGTCTCTCAAAAAAAAAAAAAATGGAACCACCATATGACCCAGCAATTTCATTCCTTGGTATATATCCCCAAAAAACCAAATCCGCTACTTTGAAAAGATACATACACCCCAATGTTCATAGCAGCATTATTTACAATAGCCAAGACATGGAAGCAGCCTAAGTGTCAATCAACAGACGAATAAATAAAGAAGATGTGGTATAAAAAAAGAAAGAAATTTTGCCATTTGCAAAGCAACATGGATGGACTTGAAGGGCATTATGCTAAGGAAAGGAAGTCAGACAAAGACAAATACTGCATGATATCACATGTGAAGTCTAAAAAAATATGACAGACCAGTGAATATAGCGAAAAAATATAGCGAAAAAATAAGCAGCCTCACAGATACAGAGAATAAACTAGTGGATACCAGTGGAGGCAGGGGAGGGGCAATACAGGGGTGGGAGATATTAATGCAAACTAGTGTGTGTAAAATAGGCTCCAAGATGTGTTCTACAACACAGGAGAATAGCCAATATTCTATAATAACTGTGAATGGAAAGCAACCTTTACAAATTGTATAAAAAAAATTTTTTAAAGAAAAAGAAAGGTAGAAGGCTTGAGCTGGTCTGCTCCCAGGGGCTGTTCACCAGTGGGGAGACTGGAGCTGCAGGAGCAGGTGAAGGGGACCACCGGGGCGGGGGACGGGGAGAGAGGGGAGGATGAGCCCCGAGCTGCTCCATCTCCCTGGGAAACCACACAGTTCAGGGGCCCCCGAAGCGCCATCCGTGAGTCCCCGAGTGCCCCATGAGCAGTCACAGAGGATGCCAGGGTCGGGGAGGTCCCCTCTTCTTCCTCAGCCCTCATCACACCCCTGATTAACCAGGGAGGAAAGAGGCTGACGGAGGGAGAAGGGGCAGGCCCCATACCCACCCCGCCGGGGCCCCTGGGGCTGGAAGGAGGGCAGAGGGGCCGCCCGAACTGCAGGGTGTAACCTGCGCTGGGCCTGTTATCCCCAGACCCTCTGAGACTGCCTTCCTTCTGGGAGGAGGCAGATTCGCCAGCCCCTGCTTGGGAAGCAAAGAATCAAACTGCTTCCCGTTTGTACCCCTGCTGAGTTCAGACGGGTTCGATAAACCACTAACAGTGGATGATTCTTACTCCACGGTTCTTTGTTTAAAATTCTCTTTACGGCACCGGGAAGGGAGCTCCAGGAGGGAAAGCTGTGAACCCAAATAAATATGACCACCCAGACTTGAAAGGAGGTGAGGAAGGGCCTCCTGTTCCCTCCCTGGAGCCCAGAAACCAACCCCCGCCTCCCGCTCTGTCCAGGCCTGGCTCTGGCGGGGCCCCTTCCCGGGGGTTGGGGGGGCGGCAAACCCTCCTCGGGCCAGAGGGCAACTGCCCACGAGGTTTTTCCATTCGAATGGGCTCCTGTTTAGCTCTTTCCTGTGCCCTCCTCACCTGCAGCCCCCTTCCTCGCAGGGTTTCCAGTAACAGGGGGTTGGGGGCCGCAGCCCACCAGCCTGCCTGGGGACGGCGGCGCCGGGGAGGGGGCCCTTGGCCGGCCCGTGTCTTGGCTCCACAGTGGAGGGCGGGGTTCGGCTGCCACCCTGTCAGTCTGGCACCTTTCTGTCGCCACAACTAAAACTCATTTTAAATTTAAGGAGTACATTTTTCTTTTTTTTTTTTTTAATTGAAGCCAAGGAAAAGGATTTCTCTTACAATAAACACATCAATGCTCATTTTCCTTATTATTCTACTTTTGGCTATTTCGTATAAAATCTTTAATTAAAGTTTTTCTTTGAAATTGTCATTATCAACCCAGAAGAAAGAAAGGGGGGAAAAAAAAAAGAACAACACAGCTGTGCAGATATGAAGCGCTATTCAGGACTAAATGAACTGGAACGGAATAAGTAGCTTGACTGTTATGTTCTTGGTTTTGGCTCTGTATTCTCAATAGCACAGTCTAACTTGTCACTTTATATCGATTCCATCTGTTTACACTCTGCAGCGTATTGGCTTCCTACCGTGAACATTTCCTATTTACCAGCTGGTAGAGATGAGCCAAACCAGATAGGAAAAAATTAGACTACATTCAGAACCTCATAAACACAAACTTTCAATTTGGGGACGTGTGGGTGGCGCGGTGGCCAGCATTGCTCACCTTTAACAAAGGGGCTGACGTCCCCTCCTGCTCCTGCGATGCCCTCACCCTCCCCTGTCCCCGACTTCCGAGAGGACTCGGCATTGACTCTCTGGAGGGATGCAAAGCCTGTCTTTACCAAAGACTGAACAAGCTCACACAGAAAGACATCTAAAGGAGATCCGCAAAAACGGAGAAAAGGGATCGGATCTGGCTAAAAAAAAGCCAGATGGAATTCTCCAGGCCAGAATACTGGAGTGGGTAGCCTTTCCCTTCTCCAGAGGATCTTCCCAACCTGGGGATCGAACCCAGGTCTCCTGCATTGCTGGCGGATTCTTTACCAGCCGAGCCACCAGGGAAGCCTGTAAGGTGAAAGTCGCTCAGTCGTGTCCAAATCTTTGCGACCCCATGGACTGTATACGGTGCATGGAATTCTCCAGGCCAGGATACTGGAGTGGGTAGCCTTTCCCTTCTGTGGGGTGGGGGCAGGGAGAAGAGCTAAAGCAACCTAAAAGTCACAGTTGCTGTGCTGTGCTTAGTCGCTCGGTCATGTCCGACTCTTCGTGACCCCATGGACTGGAGCCCACCCGGCTCTTCTGTCCATGGGGAGTCTCCAGGCAAGAATACTGCAGCGGGTTGCCACGCTCTCCTCGAGGGCATAGTTGCTACCACACAGCAAAAATCCAGCTCTGGTTTGGGGTTTCTTTGCAGCCACGGTGAAAAGAGAAACTTCCTATATATACGCCATGCATACCTCCCCCCACCTTTGACTTTCATTTTTAAGATGCTCACCTGCCGCAAACGGCTTAAAGACATCTAATTGGAATTCTACCTACTCACTGAACAGCCGACACAGCTACGAAAATAAGCCCCAAGAGGGTGCCAAATGCAGAAGAAATATCTCGTGTCTCTCCTTCCTAACGCCACCCACGTGCCTAGGGTGGGAGCTCCTGCCCAGACACCATGGGCCACACATCCTGGGGCCCCTGTCACCCTGACTCCAGGACTCAGACAGCTGCACCCCAGGAAGGGCAGGCTGGTCCCCCCCAGGACCTTCAGGACCCCACACAGCAGAGGCGCTCAGCAAACACAGGCTGACGACGACAGTGAGGGACCGATTATCCCGGGGCCTGCTAACAGGCACCCCAGACCCCAGCTGGTCACCCCTCGCGTGCAGCCCTCCTCTGCTGATGTCATCACCTAAATCCTCTGCCCTCGGGCCATCACCCCCATCAGAAACATCAACAAGCTCCGCCACCACCCCGTGCTCCATGCTTTAGGGTTAAGAGTAGCTCACCTTCAAACACCTCTGCCCTTTTCTCCAGTCTCCATTTCAGTAGTCGCTCTGCCCCTTCTTGCCTTGAGAAATAGAACTCCGCGTGGAACCGTCAGAGCCGGTCCCCTCCCCGGCCCGGCCACGCGTCCCCCGCCCACACCTCCGCGTGCTCCCCTCCGGCCAAGCTGCAGCCCTGAGCGCCACCCCACGTTCGCTCTCGGCCCTGTGCTGGATGGACAGCCCACCCACAGCCCAACTCAACCTCTGCCCTCACCTTTCTCGTGAGGTCTCTCCTGTGCACGCTTCCTGCAGAACCTTCTTTACTTATCCGGTAAACATTTACTGAGCTCAGATCTGGTGCCGGGGTCTGTGCACGGCACTAAAGTGGCAACAGGGAGCAGGGCAGGGAAGGCGCCCACTCCCGGGGAATGCATTTCCTAGTGATAAACAAATAAACAAAACCTCAGGATGTTCTGAGTGCTGAGCAGTTGTAGAAAGTGGAGTCCAAAGACTTTCGGGGGGTGGGGGCATCCACTCCAGTGGGGAAACTTCATGCTGAGCGCCAAAAAACCAGGGTGTTTTTCTGAACTTTATTCAGTAGGTGACCAGTAACCACGGGGTGTCTTAATCAAAGGGGTCAGATGAGACCTGACTCACGTTGAGAACAGACGGCTCTGGTGTCGTGTGAAATGGATACTGTGAGGGGCAAGGCGGGGAGCAGGAAGAACCAACCCCGGGGTGACGGGCAGAGCCATCCACGGGGGCCATGGGGATGCAAAGGTGCACAGGCTCCGATACGGCAGAGGCTGCGGCGGACAGGACTTGCCGGTGGACTGGAGCCACTTACTGGGATGGAGGGAGGTGTGGGGAGGAAGGCTTCTTGGGGGGTGTGGGGGGGACCGTTTGCCCTGCTTTGGTCTGTAGACAGTGGCGAGTCCAGGGACACACATGGAGATAGAAACGCGGGAGCCAACAGCACGCAGCCCCGTTTGTAGCTTTAAACCACAGATGACGGCACAGTCTTTCAATTTTCCACAGAACTCCTTGGTCTTATCCATTCCAAATGCAAACTCCTAATTTTTCTAAAAAACTCCTATGGGCCTTGCACTATGGTAAGTTCATTTTATATTTTTTCTCATAAAGAGTCTCAACAATATTGGAAAAATCTCGAAAAATTGCTTCCCCATTTCACAACTGAGAAGATAGTTCCCAGAGAAACCAGCTTGGTTGAGGGTCACTCAGACAGTGAGAGTCTTGGTTCAGATGCACACTCAGCCAGGGGTCCGGCCTGCCCCCCCCACACCACCAGCCTATCCCCCCAGTACCACAGGCCTGTCCCCCTGACACCACTGCCCTATTTCCCCCACACCATTGACTGTCTCCCACCCACTGGCCCGTCTCCCCCACACTGTGCTGTTTTAAACACTTATTCTTGCAATCTTGTGTTGACTTGCCACATGTAAGAAAGATTTTTTTTTTTAAGATAAACTTAGTCCGAAAAAATATAAATTCTGACATAACAGCATCTTTGCTTTTCTTTCCTGATGAAGCCTTTAGTAAATTAATAATAGAGCAACCAAAAATAAGTCCTGGGGTAGGAGCATGTTGAATATCTTTTTTTTTTTTAATAAAATGGCAGCTGATTATTTTGTTATGTGAAATGCTCGAGATCAAAATGTAAGCACAGCTCTTCATTTAGCTGCACAGAGACACAGGAACAAGAGCTGTGACATTATTAATCACTATATTCGGTTATGATTGATAGGCTTTTCTGCAGGAGGAGAAAGTGCCTCAGATACAAGCTGTCCCAACAGCCCTGCGATACGCTAATATTTTCTTCAGATGAAAGAGGAGATGTGTTCAAATACCTGCTATAATAGGCAATTAATACCAAGTGCACCGGAGGAGAGAGGATAAAAGCAGGATTAGGAGAATATTACGAATTAGCCAAAAGCTTGTATGTTTTAGTAAATGGCCTCATTTTGAGTCTGACACTGTCTTTTTATTAGGCAAACAGGCTGTATTCCGATACATTTGTGCCTGCTAATGTGGTGTTCTAATGTTAAGGTATGCTTATGAAATGGCTGTGATCCTAACGACTGTTTCTTTATTCCTCAAGTGATAATTTTTTAAATCTCTTTTTTAAGAAAACCCACCTATTTAAGAAAATGAATATACCCATCACTTGCGTGTCTTCACTTTTGTGACGATATTACCGAGCAAGCAAGCAGCTTAGTGCCTCTAATTATTTACTAATTGCTCCTGAAATGACTGAGCTGCATCTGTGCGACTCCAAGGCACCGGGGTGATCCCATAAAAACGCGTGTCAGTTCACTCGGTGTCCCACAGACAGGCTCGTCGCGGCTGACTGGGTCGACCAGATGTTCTGACATCCCAACACACAAATTCAAAAGAACATTCTTGATGGGGTGGTGACTTGGTATGAGGGCCAACGGCCTAGGGCTCTGGGTGAGGTTCATTTAGTTTTCCTTTTTTTTCATGTCTTTGAATTGCACATTCTTGAATTCTAGTCTTCAATTTAAAACAATTTTTTCTTGCCTGTCGAGGGCAGGAGACTAGTCGTGACATTTCTAAACATACACTGAAGTTTTTACATAACTGAGAACAGCTTCCTGTGTCCTGGCCATCCCCAGGACATGGCTTGCAGGGAGTGTCTGCGTGCCCTCCACCTCGAGGGCAGGACAAGGTGATTCTCTTCCCCTGCTAGCCTCTTCTTTGACCTTCACGTCACGCTCATGTCGGGAGTTGACAAAAGATGAAACAGGGTCAAAAGACCCGAATGTGGTTAACCTGGCAACGCCCTGCAGCCTTGCTCTGGCCCTCTTGCCCTGACAGAGTCCTCACCCGAAGCCTGTGGAGAACTAAGTCCTGGCCCTCGGGTGCTGCCGTGGCTGCAGGACGGGCCGGGGCCCTGCAGGGCCAACAGGAGCATAAGCACCTGAGGCATTGGGAACGAGCGTGAGACGGGCAGGAGGCCAGAGACAGAGAGGGCAAGAAAACTCCCAAATGCCCATTTGAAGTGGAGGCCACACGACCAACAACACGACTCGGGTTAGACGACCTCCGCTCATTCATATGGGCGGTGATCAGAGAGGCTTCTCTGGGATTGGCCGGGTCCACTTCCGGGCAGAACCAAGAGTCACATTTGCTATGGGCAAACGAGGTATTGGGGCTTCCCAGCTGGCACAGTGGTAAACAATCTGCCGGCCAATGCCAATGCAGGAGACCCGGGAGACTTGGGGTCAGTCCCTGGGTCGGGAAGATTCCCTGGAGGAGGAGATGACAACCCGCTCCAATATTCTTGCCTGGAGAATCCCAGGGACAGAGGAGCCTACAGTCCATAGGGTCGGACAGGACTGAGTGACTATACACGCATGCATGCACAAACTACATATCCCCGCCTTTCCTAAAGGGCCTCCTTGAGAAGCAGGGTGGCTGGTAATTAGTAGCCAGGACCCCAGAGCCAGCTGCCAAGGTAGGAACTGCAGCTCCTCTGCCCCCAGCTGTGCACACAGGGCTCAACTGCTCAGCCTCTGTTGTAGCCCCCTCCACAGCAAGGCGGGAGACCAAGAGCACTTGCCCGGGGGCTCTCCTGGAAAGTGAATCTGTAAGCACAGTAAAGCACCGAGAAGAGCTCCCAGTAAATGCTCGGCCTACGCTACCTCTTATTAGTATCACAGATGGCAAAACCCAAAATATTACATCGGTGTCCAAAGGATTAAGGCCCGGCCAGCCTGAGGGTCCTTTTGCTGGGTGGCGGAAGCAGACACTGTTGGTCACTTTCTCCAAAGCCACTGACCTCTGCCCACCCCGTCTCTTTCTAACAAAACCCTCCATTTTCCACTTTGTTCAGATATTAGCTCCCCACCACGTGCCTCGGGGGAGAGAGTCGAGCCACTGCAGCAGGCAGTGACCAGGGTTGTAGCAACGCCACCACCAGTGACGGGTTTGTGTGGGGACAAGACCCTGGGCTATGAGTCATGAGGAGACGTTCCACCATGTTTATGGAGAGTCATACTGGCAGAAATGGCATGCTGGAAAAAAAAAAAAACCAAGAAAACCTGATATTGCAGTATCCATGTGTCAGACCTGGAATGCTGGCCACCTCCTGGTGACCGGAGGAGAGGTGAGTGAGCAGACCCTGACCTGCGCTCCCTTCAGACTTGGACAAGATGAGAAGTTCCTTATCGTCTCAGCTCAGTTGGACACCTCTCAAAAGGCAGGACAACCAGACACCTTGGTGGCAGTAGCTGATGGGCCGCCACCTGGAGGTGGGTAAAGCTCCCACAGGAAAGGTTTCAGGAGTGCCTGGCAGGATAGATAAAGGGATGGATATTCATCGAGCATGTGCTGTATGCACGGGCATCCCTTGTATTACTCTCACTCATCCCCAAGACCACTCCACTAGGTCAGTGCTGTCTCGCCTTCAGACACGGTGGAGCAGAGCAGGGACAGGGCTGCAGGGCCCGTGGGTGGGGGCGCCTCCTTCCCGCAGAGGCCCACTGCCTCCCAGGAGACTAAGATAGCGAGGGGTCTGCAGACCAGAGAGCCCAAGAGCGGCCAAGGAGACGCCCACTGAAGGCACAGCGGAGAAGCCCAGGGAAGCCGTCATCTCTGTGACCCGGGAAAAGCCAGGGCCAAGACGGGGAGGGTGAGCGAGGGGCGCACCAGACTCCGAGCACGCAGAGGGTGGAACCTGGCGCAGATCGAACCAGGACCCCGGACCCGGAGCCTGAGGGCGACACCCTGGGGACCACCTGGGCACGCAGAGCTTCCTCCTCCCCCGATACGGGACCCCAGGACGCAGACAGCAGCCTCCTCACGTGAAGCCCCGGGTCACAGTCCTCAAGGGACAGAGTCTGGACCCAGAGGTCACCCCGTCTACCTCTGCCTTGATGGGAGACAGAAAACGAGGTTCAGGGAGACCAGGGGTTCAGCTGAACATGAAGACACACCGGAGGGTCTGGTGAAAGGGAAGCGAGAGTGTTAGTCGCTCAGTCTGGTCCAGCTCTTATGGTCTGTAGCTTGCCAGGCTCCTCTGTCCATGGGATTCTCCAGGCAAGAAGACTGGAGTGAACTGTGCCGTCCTCCAGGGGATCTCCTGACCCAGGGATCGAACGCAGGTCTCTGTACTGCAGGCAGATTATTTACCATCTGAGCCACAGGGAAGTCCCAGGAGACTCAAAGGGAGTAAACACGGCTGGAGGGAGAGGTAGCAGACTAGGACATTTGGAAGGTCTGGCTGTTGTGGCTGTTTACTCGCTAGGTTCACGTCTGACTCTTTGCCACCCCACGGACTGTAGCCCGCCAGGCTCCTCTGTCCATGGGATTCTCTAGGCAAGAATGCTGGAGTGGGTTGCAGGGCCCTCCTCTAGGGGATCTTCCCAACCCAGGGATTGAACCTGCGTCTTCTGCATTGGCGGGTGGACTCTTCACCACTGAGCCACCAGGGAAGCCCCTTCGAGGGTCTTAGTGCGCCTGAGTTAGGGCAAGGCTGAGGAGCCAGCCATCAGACCAAGCTCACAGCAGAAGAAAAGGATTGAGATACACGAGCACTGGGGTTCAGGCAGTTTGGGGTGCCAACAGCTAACTGCCTGTTGGTTTAGGATGGCTAGACCACACACACATTTAGCAAAGTCTGGCTCCCAAAATTCACAGAGACATTTGCATGCATTCTTGGCTCCCATGAGGCTCGCGGACTTATATTTAAAACAAAAGCATTAGCATCTTTCACTCCCCAACTGTGTGGATCGCCCGGCAATGACAACGTATGTCTGAAGGGAGTCTTCTTTCACTGATCGCCAGGTGTTCCTCCCCGTCACTGGTGCTCGAGTGAGGTCCGACGGCAGGACCCGAGTGGCAGGTGGAAACACGCTACTGCACAGCCAGCAGCCAAGGCGGATGTTGGGTTTGCTCTGCTTATTCTGGGCTCGGTGGGAAGGGATGACATTCATGAGTTCCTACCTATTCGTCAAAGGAAACTATAGTAATCGCCATAATAATGACAGATGGCATCGCCTGAGCGTTCCAGGCGCTTTATACCGGATGTTTCTAGGCCACACAACAGCACCGTGAGATGGGTGGTCCTATCCCCAACCACGGATGAAGAAACCCCATGACAAGGACTTGCCCAAGACCACCGGCTGGTAAATGGCAGAGCCCGTCCCAGGCTACCTGCCTGCCCAGGGCCAGGGTCACCCGTCGAGCTGGGGTTCCAGCTTACGTGGGCCTGACTGCTCGGCAGGGAGAGCCAGGGGTCAGGCGGCCCCTCCATCACCTGCTCAGCCTCTGGCGGTCACCTTTCTGTTCTCTGCAGAACTAGCACGACAACTGCCCTGGTTTAAACTCACTCTTAGTGGGAGGGCTTTATTGGAAGGAGGCTGGGATGAAAAGACAACTGAGATGAAAGGACAGACAGCCAGTGGGAAGTCCCCTTCATTTTCCTCTTGGAAGCCTCACTTTCGGTAACTTACAAGCCAGACCTGTGTCCACACCCTCCCCTAACTCCCCTAATGTCATGTCATATCATTGATCCACAAAAGCATCTCAGCTGACAGGATGACCGTTATAAACAGCTGACTTTCCTAGGATAATTTCATGATTAACACAGTTTGTGAAGAGACAACTTGAGGACATATACCATAAATAATATCCAGTGTAGTATGTATCTCTTACAGAATAACAAATGAAGGACAATGGAAGCAGCAAATAATTGTACCAGGGTTCTTACTGATATAAACGATAGAGAAAGTAGATTTCTAGGAGCAAGTAATGCTAAAAAATTATCACAGTAAGATGAATTTTCTGGTGTACAAGCCGGGAGAACATTTTGTGGGGTTTAGACAAACATTTTGTGGGTTTCTGGCTCTGTTTGATTTTGAAACGTATGAAAATCTCAGAAGAGTTCAAAAAGGAAAGAAAATTTGTCACATTTCTAACCAACATATTGAATCAAGTGAATTAAACTATGATTCTCAAACTGCTCATGTAACTGAGCAGGCTCAAATGCATCTTAAATAGGGGTCCAATTCCAACCCCAAATTCTGTGAACACCCAGTCCCTCCCTAGGTGTGCCCCGCAGTATCCACCACAGTAATCCACAAACAGGAACAAAGCTACATGCTCCTTCCTAAACACACGCGGGAGCTTTTGTGGCTAAATTACTCCATACATAAATGTCTATCTCCCTGCATTTCTCTGGTTATTTTTACCATGCCGCTCTTGATTGGCACTTACTGCTGAAAAGCAGCAGTCTTCTCATTCTAAAGAAAACCTTGCCTCGGTTGTAGACAGAAATCGAAGGGCCGCCTTACGGATGATGATCTAAAGTTAAGGCAAAGGTAATTGATATTCCAGGACTTCTGGTGTGGTTCATCACAGAGGATGCCATCGGAGCGCGTGCAATCTATTGAGTCAGGCGACTTTGACATGAGACCACAGATGACAAGACCCAGCTCATTCTGCATCAGTTCCATCGGCTCCCTCTGCTAGCAGTTACTTTTGACCAGTGGCTGGAGGGGGGGGGTGGGTGCTGGTGGGGGGGGGGTAGGGTTGGGGGCCGGAAGAACCGTGAAAGATCTCTATTACCTTTTCTCCCACTTGGGCCTCGAGCTCTTTTAACGTCCGACAGCCATTCATTTCATTCTCACCTCCCCTTAAAGACAACAATTAAAAACCTCTTGTTAGCATGTTTTCACTGAATTAACGTTTACATAGGACACACAGAGATGAAAATGATAAGAATTTCTACACTGCATATTTTTAAATGCAAGGTGTTTCTTATGTACTACCGTTTGCCAGAAGTGTGAACTCAGGCAAGTTACTTAGCTTCTCCAGGCCTGGGGCCCCTCTTCTGTAAAATGAAATACAACATCGACTACTCCCAGGGCGGTGCAGGGACTGAGTAATTACGGCCTGCACTCCATGAGGCCTCACTCCATGGGTTAGCAGACATTCCGCTTTACAGAGAAGGCTGGGCAGGCTGAAGGTCGCGATGGGGAAGTGGAGGCCCAGTCTTCAGATGCATGCTGAGCCCTGCGGAAAAGGGCTGAGCATGGCTGGGCGTATGTACCAGCCGCTTGGCTCCATCTGCTTGTATTAACTCTATCTGGTTTTGCATCCTCTGTCCACCCATAAACCGCTTCAGACTCCCTCTTTGGAATCAACCGTGAGGCTAGGGTGGGGACAAAGAACACCAGAGGCCCCTTCACAGTATTTATCCAGCGCCTCCTGCACCCAGGTCTGGGGTGCCATGTCGAGCAGAACACCATTTCCAGTCTTGAAAAAGCTTAATGCCAGTGATGGTGACAGACAGGAAATAAGCAATCAAATAAGCAATGTTCAGTTCAGTTCAGTTCAGTTGCTCAGTTGTGTCTGACTCTTTGCAACCCCATGGACTGCAGAACACCAGGCCTCCCTGTCCATCACCAACTCCCGGAGTTTATCTAAACTCATGTCCATTGAGTCAGTGATGCCATCCAACCAGCTCATCCTCTGCCATCCCCTTCTCCTCCCGCCTTCAATCTTTCCCAGCATCAGGGTCTTTTCAGATGAGTTAGCTCTTCACATCAGGTGGTCAAAGTATTGCAGCTTCAGCTTCAACATCAGTCCTTCCAATGAATATTCAGGACTGACTTCCTTCAGGATGGCCTGGCTGGATCTCCTTGCAGTCCAAGGGACTCTCAAGAGTCTTCTCCAACACCACAGTTCAAAAGCATCAATTCTTCGGCACTCAGCTTTCTCTATAGTCCAACTCTCACATCTGTACATGACTACTGGAAAAACCATAGCCTTGACTAGACAAACCTTTGTTGGTAAGTTGATGTAACCAGAAGTGCTGTGAAGACAATAAAGGCAGGCAGTGGGGAGCGGGGAGAGACAGGGGAAGAAGGAAAGGCCCGCCTCCTGGACGGGGTGGACAGCAGGCATTGGGATGGAGACCCACACGCTGAGGAGCCAGGAGTCTGGCACACCCCAGGGCTGGCGCTTCGGGGGCTGGGGCCCAGAGCCCACTGAGCAGGGCCGAGGAACACGGGGTGGGCCCAGAGATGGGGGCAGGTACCAGCCCTGTGGTGTGGGGGGCCCTGATGAGGAGCCGGGGCTTCCCAGGGGGACGAGGGGAAGACACCAGAGCACTTTAAAGGGACATTAACTTCATTTTACACAGAACAAAATGGGCTCAGAGGTTTTGAGTGCTGGACCCAAGTTAAAGATGAAACGAGGAGTCCAGCCTTACGATTCTCTGTTAAATGTCATACATTTAATACTGTTCTCATTAGGTATTGAAGAGATACAAAACACTACATGTAGCATGTGTTTAAGATTTCAGGAGTAAAAAGGTAGACATACCTGTATGACCCCCATCAGCTGCGCCAGGGGCCCAGGGAGGCTGCCCCCCTCAACCTCAGCCTCCTCCCCCCTTCTCCCTCCTCTGTATTTGGTCAAGGCAGCTCCTCTGCCACCCCAAACGCCATCTCTGTCTCCTTCAAGGGAGCCCCGTCTATTACTTGATACTAACTCAGTGACTCCAGCTTTCTTTAGATTGTTATTTCTTGGAATGGTACGTCTTTTTAAATCTCTTCACTTTTAACCTTTCTATAAACTTATGTTTAGGTTTTTCTTTTCATGGACTTGACTTTTAAACGGAATATTTATTATAATTACTGATATTTTCAGGATTTCCGTTTGTCCTGCTTCTTCTGATTCTTCTTGCCTTCTTTTGGGTTGATCTAATTTTTATCATTCAGTTTTTGTTCCTTTTTTTTTTTTTGGAGTTTGGGAGTTACACAGTCCATTTTTAATCTTGTAGCAATTGCTCTGGAAATGACAACCAATGTACTTGTCAAAGGGCCTCTCCTCAGACAGTAAAGAATCCACCTGCAATGCAGGAGATGCAGGTTTGATCCTGGGGTCAGGAAGATCCTCCGGAGAAGGGAATGGCAACCCATTCTAGTATTCTTACCTGGAGCATCCCAGGGACAGAGGAGCCTGGCGGGCTACAGTCTGTAGGGTAGCAAAGAGTCAGACACGACAGAGTGACTGAACTGAACTGCTTCCTTTGGATCTACAGTTCTAGGAAGGCAGCGATGGTCTTCCAACACATCATAGTTATTAATCGATTCGAAAGTCACTTTTTTTTAATATATATTTATTTTTTTCTTTTGGTCATACATTGATATGAATCAGCCATAGATTTACACGTATTCCCCATCCCGATCCTCCCTCCCATCTCCCTCTCCACCTGATTCCTCTGGGTCTTCCCAGTGCACCAGGCCCGAGCACTTGTCTCATGCATCCCACCTGGGCTGGTGATCTGTTTCACCATAGATAGTATACATGCTGTTCTTTTGAAATATCCCACCCTCACATTCTCCCCCAGAGTTCAAAAGTCTGTTCTGTATTTCTGTGTCTCTTTTGCCGTTTTGCATATAGGGTTATCGTTACCATCTTTCTAAATTCCATATATATGTGTTGGTATGCTGTAATGTTCTTTATCTTTCTGGCTTACTTCACTCTGTATAAGGGGTTCCAGTTTCATCCATCTCATTAGGACTGATTCAAATGAATTCTTTTTAATGGCTGAGTAATATTCCATGGTGTATATGTACCACAGCTTCCTTATCCATTCATCTGCTGATGGGCATCTAGGTTGCTTCCATGTCCTGGCTATTATAAACAGTGCTGCGATGAACATTGGGGTGCACGTGTCTCTTTCAGATCTGGTTTCCTCAGTGTGTATGCCCAGAAGTGGTATTGCTGGGTCATATGGCAGTTCTATTTCCAGTTTTTTAAGAAATCTCCACACTGTTTTCCATAGCGGCTGTACTAGTTTGCATTCCCACCAACAGTGTAAGAGGGTTCCCTTTTCTCCACACCCTCTCCAGCATTTATTGCTTGTAGACTTTTGGATAGCAGCCATCCTGACTGGCGTGTAATGGTACCTCATTGTGGTTTTGATTTGCATTTCTCTGATAATGAGTGATGTTGAGCATCTTTTCATGTGTTTGTTAGCCATCTGTATGTCTTCTTTGGAGAAATGTCTGTTTAGTTCTTTGGCCCATTTTTTGATTGGGTCATTTATTTTTCTGGAATTGAGCTGCAGGAGTTGCTTGTATATTTTTGAGATTAATCCTTTGTCTGTTTCTTCATTTGCTATTATTTTCTCCCAATCTGAGGGCTGTCTTTTCACCTTACTTATAGTTTCCTTTGTAGTGCAAAAGCTTTTAAGTTTCATTAGGTCCCATTTGTTTAGTTTTGCTTTTATTTCCAATATTCTGGGAGGTGGGTCATAGAGGATCTTGCTGTGATTTATGTCGGAGAGTGTTTTGCCTATGTTCTCCTCTAGGAGTTTTATAGTTTCTGGTCTTACATTTAGATCTTTAATCCATTTTGAGTTTATTTTTGTGTATGGTGTTAGAAAGTGTTCTAGTTTCATTCTTTTACAAGTGGTTGACCAGTTTTCCCAGCACCACTTGTTAAAGAGGTTGTCTTTTTTCCATTGTATATCCTTGCCTCCTTTGTCAAAGATAAGGTGTCCATAGGTTCGTGGATTTATCTCTGGGCTTTCTATTCTGTTCCATTGATCTATATTTCTGTCTTTGTGCCAGTACCATACTGTCTTGATGACTGTGGCTTTGTAGTAGAGTCTGAAGTCAGGCAGGTTGATTCCTCCAGTTCCATTCTTCTTTCTCAAGATTACTTTGGCTATTCGAGGTTTTTTGTATTTCCATACAAATTGTGAAATGATTTGTTCTAGTTCTGTGAAAAATACCGTTGGTAGCTTGATAGGGATTGCATTGAATCTATAGATTGCTTTGGGTAGAATAGCCATTTTGACAATATTGATTCTTCCAATCCATGAACACGGTATGTTTCTCCATCTGTTTGTGTCCTCTTTGATTTCTTTCATCAGTGTTTTATAGTTTTCTATGTATAGGTCTTTTGTTTCTTTAGGTAGATATACTCCTAAGTATTTTATTCTTTTTGTTGCAATGGTGAATGGTATTGTTTCCTTAATTTCTCTTTCTGTTTTTTCATTGTTAGTATATAGGAATGCAAGGGATTTCTGTGTGTTAATTTTATATCCTGCAACTTTACTATATTCATTGATTAGCTCTAGTAATTTTCTGGTAGAGTCTTTAGGGTTTTCTATGTAGAGGATCATGTCATCCTAATTCCAAAACCAGACAAAGATGCCACTAAAAAAGAAAACTACAGGCCAATATCACTAATGAACATAGATGCAAAAATCCTTAACAAAATTCTAGCAAACAGAAATCCAACAACATATTAAAAAAATCATACACCATGACCAAGTGGGCTTTATCCCAGGAATGCAAGGATTCTTTAATATCCGCAAATCAATCAATGTAATACACCACATTAACAAATTGAAAGAGAAAAATCATATGATTATCTCAATAGATGCAGAGAAAGCCTTTGACAAAATTCAACACTCATTTATGATTAAAACTCTCCAAAAAGCAGGAATAGAAGGAACATACCTCAACATAATAAAAGCTATATATGACAAACCCACAGCAAGCATCACCCTCAATGGTGAAAAATTGAAAGCATTTCCCCTGAAATCAGGAACAAGACAAGGGTGCCCACTCTCACCACTACTATTCAACATAGTGTTGGAAGTTTTGGCCACAGCAATCAGAGCAGAAAAAGAAGTAAAAGGAATCCAGATAGGAAAAGAAGAAGCGAAAGTCACTTTTGAACTTCCCTGGTGCTGCAGTGGATAGGAATCTGCCTGCCAATGCAGGGGACACAGATTTGATTCCTGGTCCAGGAAGATTCCACACGCTACAGGGCAACTAAGCCCGTGGCGCCAAAACTACTGAGTCCGAAAGATACAACTACTGAAGCCTGTGGGCCCAGAGCACATGCTCGGCAACAAGGGACGCCACCAAAATGAGAAGCCCATGCACTGCAATGAAGACCCAGCTCAGCCAAAAAGAAGTAAATAAAATAAATTATTTTTAAAAAGTCACTTTTGTGTGACTTTTGGCTTTTTTTAAATCCTTTTTTTTTTTTGGACAAATCACAGCATGCAGCATCTTAGCTCCCCCACCAGGGTATCAAACTCTGGGCCCCTGCAATGGAAGAGCAGAGTCTCAACCACGGGACCACCTGGAAAGTCCCTGTTTCACTGCTTCTCGGATCTTTTGGTCCTTGGGGTTCTGCCCCCACCTCTGTTTTAAATCTTGTTGGAGACTTGGCTTCTTGGATCCACAGGACAGTGCCTTCCATCGGTGGTCTGGGCCGGTCCGTGGTCTCTTTGTTACTCCCGTCCCATCTCTCACCGCTCTTTGTAAGAGCTCCAGCTACATGTTCTGTGTCTGTGCTACATTCTGCCTAATGTTTTCTGACCGATCTTCCAGTTCACTTATTTCTTTGGCTGCATCTAATCTGTTTATTAAATTTATTGCTTTAAATTGTTATTATGGAAAAAAAAATTGTTACTATGAGATGTAACCTTGACCCAGAAAAGTATGTACAGCACATATGCGTAGTTTGCTTACAATTAAGGCAAACATCTGTTTAACAATTTCTCAAATTAAGAATTAGAGCTGGGGCTTCCCTGGTGGCTCAGAGGTAAAGAATCTGCCTGCCAACGCATGAGAAGCAAGTTTGATCCCCGGTCCGGGAAGATCCCACATGCCGCGGAGCAACTAAGCCTGTGTGCCCCAACTGCTGAGTCTTTGCTCGAGAGCCCGGGAGCTGCAACTACTGAAGCCCGTTGCCCAGAACTTGTGCTCCACAACAGTAGAAGCCCACACATCACAACCAGAGAGCAGCCCCCTCTCGATGCAACCAGGAAAAAAGCTCATGAAGCAACAGAGACCCAGCACTGCCAAAAATAGATAAATAAATACAATTTTAAAAAATAATTTTTAAAGAATTAGAGCCAAACACAAAGAGGCCCCATCTGCCCTTTTCTAGTTTAAATATTTTCTCTCCTCCTCGTAGTAACCACTCTCCTAGCACTTAGGATATTATTTCCTTTTCAGTTCACTTACTCAGTTGTGTTCAACTCTTTGCGACCCCATGGAATGTGGCACACCAGGCTTCCCCGTCCATCACCAACTCCTGGAGTTTGCTCAAACTCATGTCCCTTGAGTTGGTGATGCCATCCAACCATCTCATCCTCTGTCGTCTCCTTCTCCTGCCTTCAATCTTTCCCAGCATCAGGGTCTTTTCCAGTGAGTCAGTTCTTCGCATCAGGTGGCCAAAGCACTGGAGTTTCAGCCTCAGCATCAGTCCTTCCCGTGAATATTTAGGACTGATTTCCTTTAGCATGGACTGGTTGGATCTCCTTGCAGTCCAAGGGACTCTCAAGAGTCTTTTCCAACACCACAGTTCAAAAGCATCAATTCTTCAGCACTAAGCTTTCCTTATGGTCTAACTCTCACATCCATACATGACTACTGGAAAAATTATAGCTTTGACTAAACAGACTTTTGTTGGCAAAGTAACGTCTCTGCTTTTTAATATGCTGTCTAGGTTGGTCATAACTTTTCTTCCAAAAAGTAAGTGTCTTTTAATATCATGGCTGCAGTCATCATCTGCAGCGATTTTGGAGCCCCCCAAAACAAAAGTCTGCCACTATTTCTTTTGTTTTCCCATCTATTTGCCATGAAGTGATGGGGCCAGATGCCATGGTCTTAGTTTTCTGAATGTTGAGCTTTAAGCCAACTTTTTCACTCTCCTCTTTCACTTTCATCAAGAGGCTCTTTAGTTCTTCTTCACTTTCTGCCATATGGGTGGTGTCATCTGCATACCTGAGGTTATTGATATTTCTCCCAGCAATCTTGATTCCAGCTTGTGCTTCATCCAGCCCAGCGTTTCACATGATGCACTCTGCGTGTAAGTTAAATAAGCAAGGTGATAATACACAGCCTTGACATACTTTTATCTTCATTTACATTTATCTTTTATCTTCTTATAAGTTTACCACCTAGGTATGTATCCTTAAACAAAACAGTTCGCTTTGCCTGGTTTTGAACTTCACGTGTGAACAGAACTATTTGTTCATTTCTTCCTCCTTCACTCAGCGTTACATCCACGAGAGTCATTCAGGCTGTTGACTATAGGTGTCGTTTGTTGGTTGTCATTGGGCTTCCCCTTGTGGCTCAGCTGGTAAAGAATCTGCCTGCAATGGGGGAGACCTGGGTTTGATCCCTGGGTTTGGGAAGATCCCTTGGAGAAGGGAAAGGCTACCCACTCCAGTATTCTGGCCTAGGACTATAAATGGGTTGCAAAGAGTCAGACACAACTGAGCAACTTTTCACTTCATTTCACTTCAGTTGGTGTTTTTGCAACCTCTTATTCAATGAATATATATTAAGCACCTTTCTTGTTGCTGTTTCGTCACTAAGTCATTTCCAACTGTTTTGCCACCCCATGGACTGTAGCGCGCCAGGCTCCTCTGTTCATGGGTATTCCCAGGCAAGAATCCTGGAGTGGGTTCTATTTCCTACTCCAGGGGATCTTCCCAACCCAGGGATCAAACCCGTGTCTCCTGTGTCTCCTGCATTGGCAGGCAGATTCTTTACCACTGAGCCACCTGGTAAGCACATTAAGCACCTGATCTGTGCCAAGCACTCTCCTAGGGACTTGGGAGTACGTCAGTAAGTCAAATGGATAAAGTTGCCTGCCCTTGTGGAGCTCATGTTCTATGTTGAGAAAGTCACACTTGTGTGTTAGCCTCAAGGGTGTAGTGACCTACAGGCTCATCTGGTGGAAGCACTGCAGACACTGGGAACCACCAGTCAAAAGTGCTAAGATGGGAGCAACAACAGCGTCATCAGTTTGGGAACACAGTGAACAAGAGCAGAGCAGCAGAGTCCCATGAGGGAGGCCAGCCAGATCACAGAGGGCCTTGCAGTTTCCGTGGGATCACCTGCCTTTCGCTGTTAGCACATCTTCTAGCATTCCCCTAGTTAAGATCTGCAGGACATGAACCGTCTCAGTTTTTGTCTGAAATGTCGTTATTTAATCCTCAGACTTTTTTTAATGTTTCTTGCTGTCTTTAATCTTCAGAAATTCAAAGACGCTATCCAAACCTTTGAAAGTGAGAGTGTCAGTTGCTCAGTCGTGTCCAGCTCTTTGCGACCCCATGGACTGTAGCCCGCCAGGCTCCTCTGTCCATGGGATTCTCCAGCCAAGAATACTGGAGTGGGTTGCCATGCCCTCCCCAGGGGATCTTCCCGACCCAGAGATGGAACCCGCGTCTCCTGTGTCTCCTGCATTGGCAGGCAGGTTCTTTACCACTGAGACACTTGGGAAGGATAATCCAATGCAAAGGCTGCTTCGTTTTTCTACAAGTCAGTGTGAAGAAAGTTTACGAGTTGGAGGTGAAAGGTAACCTTGAACATCACAGGCAAAGGTGCCAGACGTGGATCCCTTTTCCAAATACTCTGATCCCAATGGGTGAGCAGACACCATGGCAAGAAGAGGAAAGGCGGCCAGGGATTCCCATAGAAGGAGCTCTCATTCTTATTCTTACAAATATAGCTTTAAAAAAAAAAATCTAGGAAGGCAAATATTTTAGCTCAGCACACGGAAGAGATTCTCCCACAATCTCATGCCTTTCGTTGTCACTGTTGAGACATCAGTGTCAGTCTAATTGTCACTCCTCTGGAGTCAACCCCATTTTTCTTCTCATTGCCTTAAATATTTTCTCTTTGATTTTAATGTTCTACAGTTTCTCTGATATGTCTAGACAGGCATCCCTTTTTATTTATCTGGCTCGAGATTCTAAACCATTACCTTTTCAAATTTAGTCCCTGTCCTACTCTTTCTCTTACATATCTGGAAATCCAACAAGAAGTATCATTGGGCCTTCCCTTCCCACCTCCCATGTCTCTTACACCTGTCCTCCATGTTCTGTATCTCTCCTTGTTTCTGTGCGGCATTCTGCATACTACCTTCAGATCTGTTTTCCACTCCACTAACGCTCTTTTCAGCTGTGTTGAATCCACTATTTTCACCCATCCACTAAAATTTTATTCTACAGTATTTGTTATCTTTCAGTGCTAGCAGTTCCATTTTGTACTTCCTCAAATCTTTATTTTTGTTGCCTCTATTGTTTTGCATTCATATATTGAATCCATTCTTCAATTTCTTTAAAGATTAAAACACTGGTTTTAGCTTCTGTATCTGATAGTTCCAACACTGCAAGTGTTTGGAGATCTGAGTCTACTGGATATGATTTCCATTTCTTTGCAGTCCTCATTTTTTGTCTCTTCATATGTCTTCAAGATTTTCTGTGACACTTTATCTGTGGTTTTCTTTAAGGGCTATGTTGTAGATGTATTCCTCCCCTGGAAGGCACACCCAGTCCAGGACCAGTTTTAAGTAAATTCCTAGCCTGAGACTTTTCAGACCACACAGGGAGCATTATTTTAGGTACAGATCTTCATTAAAATTGACTTGTGATTACAATCTTTCCTCTATTCACCCAATGCCAGTGTTTGAAATAGGTAGGTTTCTGTCATACAGTTATATATTTTGATATTTATCCTTACAAGAGGGTATAGGGGTCCCCACTGTACATGTACTGGTCTTCTCTTTGGTTTTTCCACCTTGGAGAGACCCTGTAGGCTTTGTCTCTTGTTCCTTTCACTCCAAAGACCCAACAAAACTGAAACACCAGTTCACCCAGATTTGGCCAATACTTCACGGCAAAAATTGTCTTTATACAAAACTTCTCTATGTTCCAGTTCTTGCTGCATGCTTAGCCTCTAAGAATTACTTCCTTTCTTGCCAGCTCAGTAATGCATTAAAATATTTTACCTTTTATCCACCATTTTAGTTGTTTTGAGTGAAAGTGTTGTTCATGGAGGTAGCCTACCATAGTACTAGAAACAGAATTTTCTATTCACATGGCCTTAAACAATAAAGAGAATTTAGCTTCAAGAGTAAGCTGGAAATCTTTCTAATTTAGTTTAAATATTCAGTCTTTTGTGTTTAAGAAAGTAATGTATGATACTTTTCATCACAAATTATTAGACTGAGGTTTCACAATTAAAAGCAAAAAAGAACTCTCCTGCTTTTAGTTTTTCCCAACTGTTGAGCTTTTTCAGCAAAGAGTATTCAAATTATGTTACTTATCCCCCAAATGGGGATGGTTTTATTAGGTCAAGAGAATGAATGTGCCTATAAAAAGGCCAGTCGTTCTTCTCATTCTTCTGAATGAGTCTGGAAGTTATCCTAGCTCATCACTTACAGACAGCATCAGCAGATTACAAGTCTCAGATCCTGGAGAAGATAATACTTTGTCATTCTTGGTGGAGCTGCTGCATCAATTTTTTTTTTTTTAAGTGTTAGTCGCTCAGTCGTGTCTGGCTCTTTGTGACCCCATGGACTGCTGCCTGCCAGGTTCTTCTAGCCATGGAATTCTCCAGGCAAGAATACTGGAGTGGGTTGCCATTTCCTTCGCCAGGTGATCTTCCCAACCTAGGGATCAAATCCAGGTCTCCTGCACTGCAGGCGGACTCCTTCACCATCAGAGCCACCAGGAAAGGACACAAGTTACCATCTTAGCCATTTTTACTGTACAGCTTGCTCAGTTGGTAAAGAATCCGCCTGCGATGCAAGAGACCCTGGTTCGATTCCTGGGCTGGGAAGACCCTCTGGAGAAGGGAAAGGCTACCCACTTCAGTATTCTTGGGCTTCCCTTGTGGCTCAGCTGGTAAAGAATCCGCCTGCAATGCGGGAGACCTGGGTTTGATCCCTGGATTGGGAAGATCCCCTGGAGAAGGGAAAGGCTACCCACTCCAGTATTCTGAACCTGGAGAGTTCCATGGACTGTATAGTCTATGGGGTCACAAAGAGTCGGACACGAGTGAGCGACTTTCACTTTCAGTAATGTGAATATATCCATACTGCTGTGCAAGGGATCTCTGGGACTTGCTCACCTAGCAAAACAGAAACTCTACCCAGTAATCAGCAATCCCCCTTCCCTCTCTGCACGGCTGCACTAATTCTCACAACTCAGCTACATCCAAGATGGCTGCAATCATGAAAGTCACAACACCAGAATGTGCTAATATTTCAGAACCAAGTTTACTTCTCTTATAATTGTTTACACAATTCCTGAGAAAATAAGCTTACTCATTTAGAGTCAGAATAATCTGAGTCAATAATTTCTCTACTATAAAACAATATTTCCTACATCGCACACTAGACTCAAAGAACTTTATAGCTGACAGAGACAGTAAAGTTCGGGCCCCAGCGCTCTCGTTTCACAGGTGAGGCAGACGAGCCCCGTGCTCAGGCTACAGCTATGAGGACCTCATACAAAGATCTTCTAAAATTTTTTTCATTTCAAGCTACAAAAATATGATCACTAGCCAATGAAAGACACTAAAAATATATGGAAAAAACAAATTTAAAATGTAGCATCTTAACACTCTTACTTCAAAATTTAAATTCCTCATTTCCAAGGAATTCCCTGGTGGTCCAGTGGTTAAGATGTGCAGGGTCCACGTTCAATCCCTGGTTGGGGAACTAAGATCCCACAAGCCTTGCCATGTGGCAAAAAAAAAAGAAAATTAAATTCCTTATTTCCAAATATGAAAGGCATCACATATGAAATATGTTGTGCTGGGTGTGCTCAGCTGTATCTGACTCTTTGTGACCCCATGGACTGTAGCCCGCCAGGCTCCTCTGTCCAAGAGATATCCCAGGCAAGAATACTGGAGTGGGCTGCATTTCCTTCTCCAGGGGATCTTCCAAACCCAGAGATCAAGCCCAAGTTCCCCTCATCTCCTGCATTGGCAGGCAGATTCTTTACCACTAGCACCACTTGTGAAAAACATGTTGGTCTGGTTTTAATTTGCTGTGTCTCCACTTTGAATACAATATTATTTCTCTAATTCTGAAACATCCCATTTAGACATCAGAATCTTCTCTAAGTAAATTTTTTGCCTGAGGATTGTATCTGTTGACATGGTTAGCTCTAATGTGCTTGTGTCCTATCTCGTATCACTTCAAGCTTCACATTTTCATATGAGGGGAAAAAAAAACTTACCTCTTTATAACATTGATATTCAGGTCAATTCCTCCAAATCTGGACAGGAATACAAGGTACGGAACGGCCCCAGAACTGGTGAGGGGGATCTACACCCGAACAAGAAGAATGACAGCTCGTTAGCGGGTTCAGGGCCAAGCCATGGACAGCACAGCCGGCTTCGCGATAAGGCAGGACACCCTGAGCGGGGTGGGCATTCCAGTAACGCTTCCAGCTGCTCAGCCCAGGTGTCTGAGTTGACAGGCACCCTCAGCAAACCAAGCACGAGCAGCATACACGCCAGAATGCCCGTCTGTGCTCAACTAAAAGCCACCGAGTCCTCTGCAGAATTAGCTAAAATCTAGGTCCATCAAACTGGGAAAGACCGAGGGCAGGAGGAGGAGGGGACGGCAGAGGATGAGATGGTTGGATGGCATCACTGACTCAATGCACTCCCTGAGCAAACTCAGGGAGACAGTGAAGGACTGGTGTGCTGTAGTCCGTGGGGCCGCAAAGAGTCGGATACAGCTGAGCGACTAGGCAACAACAACAACAGGTCTTTCTAAAAGATGAAGTAGGGGCCTCCCTGCTGGTCCAGCGGCTAAGACTCCTCGCTCCCAATGCAGAGGGCTTAGGCTCCATCCCTGGTCAGGGAACTAGATCCCACATGCCTCAACTGAGACCGGGCTCAGCCAAATAAATAAATGTTTTTTTAAAAGATAAAGTAACAGTAGCAGAAATATATTCTAACATATTTTACATACGTATTTATATATGTGTGTGTGTGTAAATATATATTTCCCAAGAGTCTGAGGCCACAGCACAATTTACCCTCTGAGTATCATGTGCCCTTTCTATACGGTCATATGCTTTTAAGGTAGAAAAAAAGTCATTTTTAAATCTAAAATTCTAAAATAAATAAATAAATAAATAAATCTAAAATTCTACAAAGGACAATCATTGGGCCAGGTGGGTTAATACGGACTCTTGATTAAATAAAATAAAAGTATTACTACTTCAATGTTTACTGAAGTTGGTAACTGTACTGTGATTAGGTAAGAGAACAGTTCTTATTCTTGAGGAAATACACACTGGAGTATTTAGAAGTAAAGGACCAATAATAGGACTTCCCTGGCCGTCCAGTGGCTGGGAATCTGCTTGCCAGTGCAGGGGACATGGGTTCGAGCCCTGGTCCAGGAAGAGTCCACGTTCTGTGGGGCATCTGAGCCCATGTGTCACAACTGCCGAAACCTGTGCTCTCGAGCCTGAGAGCCACAACTACGGAAGCCCAGAGCCCAGAGCCCGGGTTCCACACCAAGAGAAGAGAAGTCACCGCAATGAGAAGCCCTCGCACGGCCCCTGCTCGCTTCAACGAGAGAAAGCCCGTGTGTAGCAATGAGGACCCAGCACAGCCGAAAAATAAAGAAAGAACCATTAGTATAAGCAATTTACTCTTAAATGGTTCAGAAAAAATTACATACACGTTATTTGTGTATTTTGTATATATATAGCTTGCATACGTGCACAGAGGGAATGAAAGATTATAGGAGAAGCAAATGAGGTTAAATGTTCACAATCGACAAACCTGGGAAAGGGTAAATGGCCATTATTTGTACCATACTTTCCTTTACAAACTTGCTCGAGGCTTGAAATTACTTTTAAATAAAAAGTCAATTTTTTTAAAAAGTATGAAAAAATTATTTCCCCAGAAAGCATGTGAAACTAAAATTAAAATAAATACACAATCAATACAAATATACTTTTTTAAGCTTCATGCAAATACACAAGTACAATCTCCCACACAGCTGAACGGCTCCCGAGCCCATACAACCAAGTTTGATATTTACTTAGCCCTTAAAATTCCAGCCTCAAAGCCTAGCACGGTTATCTCGGTCTTCCCTAAAGGACACATTTCCCTTTACTGTTTAACTAGGACATGGGGCCGGGGGGAGAGTGGCTCCCAGGGTGGGCCTCTGCAAAGCCTTTTCCTGGAAAGGACACCAGACTCTGACTTCTGATAGGGTGATTTTCAGTAGATATAACTTGGGTAGGCACCTCAAAGTTTCCCTCGTCCCACAGAAGAAGGGCAAGGACAGATTAAACGTGCAGTTTCCCAGAATGGATGCCCTCCTGGTCTTAGCAGTGATAAGAGTTAACGCAGAAGGGAAGAAGCTGACATTGAAGGAGCTCACACTTCATAAACGGGCACAGGCACCGCTCTTGGATTTAACTCATCCAGCCCCAAACCACCTTCTGAGGAAGCGGAAACCTTCCACATTTCACAGAGCAGAGGAAGGACCGCCCTGCACAGCACTGCCATGGACTCACAGAAATCTGCGGCTCCAGAGGCCAAGCTCATCTCACTACACTAACCACCCTGTCGGCAAAAAGAAAAAAAAAGTCCACCAACTGTTGAGGTTTTTGTCACATTTCATATTGCTACTTGTGCGTGTGTGCTAAGTCGCTTCAGTCATGTCTGATTCTTTCCAACCCCATGGACTGTAGCCTGCCAGGCTCCCCTGTCCATGGGGATCCTCCAGGCAAGAACCCTGCAGTGGGTTGCCATGCCCTCCTCTTCCAGGGGATCTTCCCGACCCGGGGATTGAACCCACTCCTCTTATGTCTCGTTGGCAGGGGGGTTCTTTACCACTAGCACCACCTGGGGAAACCATTGCTACTTGTGAAGTGAAGTGAAAGTCGCTCTGTCATGTCCCGACTCTTTATGACCTCATGGGCTGCAGCCTACTAGGCTCCTCTGTCCATGGAATTCTCCAGGGAAGAACACAGGTACTATTTGTGATTTGATGAAAATTCTAAGGTGGCAGATACATTTTTGCAATAACTCATTTCCAAACTAAGCCCAAGGATCCAGTCTAAAAGGAAAGGCTCGGCTAAGGATTCACTTCTCCGGGATTTGCGATTCTGGCAAAAATGTCTTGAGACTCAAAACCGTCCACTGATGAATCACTGGAAGCAAATTCTTAGACTGCAGCTGGCGAAGCACAGTTTGTGAATCCACGTCCAGCGTGTTGATGAGAACCTTCCAAGGCTTCCCTTTCCCTGGCACAACCACCAGGACCAGAATAGAACTTTTTCCTTCTCCGGCATCTAGTAAGCAGTGCGACTTCTTTTAAAGTGTTTAATTTATATTGATATTCACAGACTCAGGCACATTAAAAAAAATATATCATATCACTATTAATGAAACTAAGGTACAGGGTAGCTAACAAACAATGCCTCATCTATCATCACCCTGATATTCAAACATTCTTGACACAGTTCTTGAGATAAAATTCAGATAAAATAAATTCACTATAACTGGAAAATTCTAATTTTTAATGCGTTTGTAAATTTTTATCTATTTTGTTTTTGGCTGTACTGGGTCTTGGTTGCCAGGGGGCTTTTCTCCGAGTTGTGGTGAGCAGGCTTTGCATGGAGGTGGCGTCTCTTGTTGTGGAGCACAGGCTCTGGGGTGAGAGGGTTCCAGAAGCTGCAGCTCGTGGGCTCAGCAGCTGTGGCTCCGGGGCTCTAGAGCACAGGCCGAGCAGTTGTGGAGCATGGGCTGATGCTCCTCGGCGGGTGGGATCTTCCCAGATCAGGGATGGAGCCCGTGTCTTCTGCACTGGCAGGCGGATTCTTTGCCACTGAGCCACCAGGGAAGCCCCCTCTTTTCTAATTGTAAGGGTGAGATTTCCATGAACTATTTTACCAGCTTTATACATTGCCAGTTAGGCTTGTATTAACTATTGAAAAAGAAAGTTGGGTGTCAGCACATGGATTAGTCGCTAAAAGACTTGGAAAAGTCACACACCCTGTGAAGGCCAGGATTAGGGGGATAAGCCCTGCCCTGCTTTCCCAGTGAACCTGGCCTCCTGTGAAGGCACCGCACTCCAGTCTCCTGGGTTCATCCATGGGTCACGGGAGCTCAAGGTTCTAGAAACACACGCTGATTATAAGACAGACCACCAGAACCTGTTATGTAAAGGCTCTGAAGTTCTACAGTTCTCAGTGGCTTCTTTTTAAAACAGATGTCGCTTTTAAAAAAGTGGATACACATTTCACATTTTCTGTGCTTTTCCTCTTCCTGCATAGCTGATTAGCTTGGGAGGCTGTCAAAATTTTAAATTAACATTAGATCATGAATATAGGGAGACATTAGCAGGAAATAATATTTTCACTTTCCATTTGGTATAAAGAAAAGATCAGTTCAATCAAGCTTGCGATGAAACTGATGCAATGTTTGTGAGGACAAATGTTCTTTAAAAGCAAGAGAACATTACCACATGAGACAGCACTCCCACTCCTAGGTATGTGCCCAAGAGAAGTGAAAACATATGTCCACACGAAAACTCGTACGTCAAAGTTCCCAGCAGCACTGTTCACAGAAGCCGAAACGTGGAGCCAACACAAAGGTCCAGCAACCAATGATGAAGAAACTGTTGTCTCCATGCCGTGGAATACTACACAGTCATAGCAAGGAATGAAGTGCTAATCCATGCTGCGTGGATGTTTAGCAGAACTAAACATTACCCTGAGTGAAAGAAGTCACACACAAAAGATCCTATACGGTATTATTCCTTTTTATGAAATAGCCCGCCTACACAATCTATTAAGACACAGAGTGGATTAATGGTTGTCAGGGATCAGGGGAAGAGGGGGAGCGGAGTAACTGCGAATGAATACAGAAGTTTCTTTTAGGGATGATGAAATGTTCTGGAATTAGATAGTGGTGATTGTGAATCACTCTGTGCATATATTAAAAACCTCAAGGGTTTCCCTGGCGGCGCAGTGGGAAGGAATCTGCCTGCCAGCACAGGAGTCACCGGTTCAATCCCTGGTCCAGGAAGATTCCAGAAGCCTCTGAGCAACTAAGCCTATGCAACACAACTACTGAACCTGTGCTCCAGAGCCTGGGAACTGCAGCTGCTGAGCCCGCAGCCACGCCCCTGAAGTCCGAGTGCCCTGAAGCCCGTGCTCTGAGACAGGAGAAGCCACCGCAGCGAGAAGCCACTGCCCCGCAACTAGGGAGTGGCCCCCGCGCACCGCAGCCAGAGAAAAGCCTGCGCAGCAACAGCCAAAAATAATAAATAAATCACTGAAAAAATCCCACAAACCCGTCCATCGTTAAACGGTGAATTTTATAATATATAAATTATATCTTAGTAAAGCTTTTATTTAAAATGTGGATAGAATAAATAGTAACAGGTGAAAGAATCAATATACATTATTTGCGAGATTCTGGAAGTGAATAAAGGGGAAATATTTTTTTAAAGAAGAGGAGGAAAGCTCCTCACCTTCCTTCCCCTTCCCTTCTTCCCTGTCTCCCCCCAACAGTTCAGTCCTGCATTCATTAGACGGGGCAGAGACACGTGCTGTCTGCCATGTTCAGAGCCAGAGAGCACACCCACACGGCGGGCAGAGGGCACCCACCTGGGTGTGTGGGCGCTGGAGATGGGAGACAGGTGATGCATATTCACATAAGTGAAATAAGAAGGTTTAATCCCTGGGCTGGGAAGATCCCCTGGAGGAGGAAATGGCAACCCACTCCAGTATTCTTGCCTGAACAACTCCATGGACAGAGGAGACTGGCGGGCTACAGTCCATGGGGTCGCAGAGTCAGACACGCCTGAGTGACCAAGCACACATGCACGCACACGTGTGTGTGTGTATAGATAGATAGATAGATAGATAGATGAAAATATGGAACATGTCCCTTGGAGCTCTGCCCACTTAGAGGGCCTGCAGCAGTGACGTCCAGGAGCAATGAGCAGCCCTGGGGCCTAGATCCCAGATTCCGGATGCCTTTTTCCATTAAAAAGAACCAGAGATCTTTGGAGAGATGGATGATTCCAGGACCGAGCATGGAATGTACAGGCGAGCTTGTAATATCTTGCATCAGGAAGTCAGAAAGTGCTAAAAAAATGATGGGGACATGTCAAAAGGACACAGAAACCAGCATGAAGGTGATCTCATGGCTAAATTAGAGACAATTTAAATATCAAAATAAACTGTGAAAGCAATGGATCATAACCCACTTAATGAAACAGGAACTCTCAAGTCCCTGCAAATATATAACAATAAAGAATATATGACGTTTGGTGAGGAATGGCACATCTACATAGCTTCAAAGATTTCTCCTACAAATTGCCTGTTAATTACAAAGTGTGTAAAGAACATTCCACTGGGAAAAAGAAAGGGGGATCTGACAGCTGCCACCTTCATGGAGTGACCGCAGTGAACAGCAGCAGTAATGGGACAGGCTGAAGTCACCTGCAACCTAATAAAAGGTCATGAGATGAGCACAGTGTGCTTCTGCGACATTCCTGCCGAAGATGCAGGCCTCAGTCTAGCCATCGGGAAACATCTACCATCTGATAAACTCAAGTTGGGGACACTTTACAAAATAACAGGTCTGCAATTTTCAAAGTGCTACAGTCCTCAGAACTAAGGACAGACTGAAAAACGTCCAGGTGAAAGGAGACTTGCCAGATGCACTGCACAGTTGTGACCTGGACCCGGGGCTGAGTCAGTCGTTGTGAGTTGATGTTACTGTCTTTACCATTACGGTTGCATTGTGGGAGTACAGAACAGGGTTCTGGTTTTAAGGAAACATGCAAGGAGATCCAACCAGTCCATCCTAAAGGAGATCAGTCCTGAGTGTTCATTGGAAGGACTGATGTTGAAGCTGAAACTCCAATACTTTGACCACCTGATGGGAAGAGCTGACTCATTTGAAAAGACCCTGATGATGGGAAACACTGAAGGCAGGAGGAGAAGGGGATGACAGAGGATGAGAGGGTTGGATGGCATCACTGACTCAATGGACAAGAGTTTGGGAAAACTCTGGGAGTTGGTGATGGACAGGGAGGCCTGGCATGGCGCAGTTCATGGGGTTGCAAAGAGTCGGACATGACTGAATGACTGAACTGAACTGAACACTGATATAGTTGAGGTAATGAAGCAGCTTCCTTCTAAATGGCTTAGGAAAAATAATTGTTCTTTGCACTATACTTCCAACTTGTCCCTAACTCTGGGACTGCTCTTTTAAAAACAACGTAGCAGAAGTTGTGGCAGAGAAAGCTCTTAACAGACTAACCTCCCACAGTCAACATCCTGCAGACTCTGCTAAAATACCAAAGAAGAACTAGCTAAAGGCTCTGGAGAGTGAAAGAAAGCAGGCAGGTTTTGGAGGAAAAACCTTTAAAACTTCAGAAGAAGGGACAAGTACAGAGTTTCCTGTTCTGAATGGCTTTGAACCTGAGTGGCCACACTCAGTGGCCAGCACAAAGCAGCTAAATCTGCCCCCCACCCCCATCAAAACCCCACTGTCTTTCTGGCCTGAAGAACCCACACACTGAACCCAAAGCAACCACAGCCATTGGCAATGTGAGGGGGATCTGAAAGAGGAGAGAGGAGGAGCCCCACTCCGTGTACACACTCTGTCCACGTTCCAGCTGACGCCTGAACCACGCGTGTGCAGGTCACACGCGAAGAGTCCCAGCTAAAGACAAAAGAGGTGGGAATGGAAATTGATGCAGCCCCTAGGGAGAACAGTATGGAGATTCCTTAAAAAACTAGAAATGAAACTACCACACGACCCAGCAATCTCACTACTGGGCACAGACCCTGAGGAAAGCATATTGAAAAAGACACATGTGCCCCAGTGTTTACTGCAGCACTATTTACAGTAGCTAGGACATGGAAGCGGCCTAGATGTCCATCAACAGATGAATGGAGAAAGAAGTTGGAGTACATATATGCAATGGAATATTACTTGGCCATAAAAAAAGAATGCATTTGAATTGGTTTTAATGAGGTGGATGAACCTAGAGCCTATTACGCAGAGTGAAGTAAGTCAGAAAGAGGAAAACAAAATATTGCATATTAACACATATATATGGAATCTAGAAAGATGGTACTGATGAACGTATCTGCAGGGCAGGAATGGAGACGCAGACATACAGAACAGACTTGTGGACACAGTTTGGAAGGAGAGGGTGGGACGAATTGAGAGAGCAGCGTGGAAATGCATACACCACCACACGTAAAACAGAGAGCTAATGGGAAGCTGCCGTGTAACAGAGGGAGCTCGACCCAGTGCTCTGTGACACCCTAACAGGGTGGGATGGGGTGGAGGCTGGGAGGGAGACTCGAGACGGAGGGGACATGTGTATTCCTATGACTGACCCATGTTAATGCATGGCAAAACCAACATTATAAAGAAACCATACTCCAATTAAAAATAAATAATTAAAAAAAAAAAAAGACAAAAGAGCTGAACCAAGATATGAATGACTGCCCGCTGCAGGCAAGACAGAATTTGGAAGCTGACTGCCTGCCAAAGCAAAGGCATTCAAAGCTGAAGGAGTCAGTATAACAGAATCCAGTGTCTCCAGGGTACCATGCTGTGTAATCAACAGCCAGAGCCACATGTGACTCCGAAGCACATGGATCATGGTCAGGGCAACTGATGAAATGAACTGTTACCTTTAATGTTAATTAATCTAAATTCTAAAATTAAGTCCATTTTTGGAAAACTTTTATGTTTGGAATGACTAGGTGAAATTAGCATTTCAACCGCAAATTTTATGAAATTTCAATACAGGTTTTAAAAAAAAAGGTAGAGACATCACTTTGCTGACAAAAGTCTGTATAGTAAGCTATGGTCTTTCCAGTAGTCATGTATGGATATGAGAGTTGGACCATAAACAAGGCTAAGCATCAAAGAATTTCGAACAGTGGTGCTGGGGAAGACTCTTGAGAGTCCTTTGGACTGCAATAACATCAAACTAGTCAATCCTAAAGGACATCAACCCTGAATATTCATTGGAACGACTGATGCTGAAGCTCCAATACTTTGGCCACCTGATGCAAAGAGTCGACTCGTTGGAAAAGACCCGACTCATTGGAAAAGACCCTGATGCTGGGAAAGATTGAGGGCAAGAGGAGAAGGGGGTGACAGAAGATAAGATGGTTGGACGGCATCACTAACTCAATGGACAAGAGTTTGAGGAAACTCCGGTAGATAGTAAAGGATGGGGAAGTGTGGCGTGCTGTAGCTCAGGAAGTGACAAAGAGTCGGACACGACTGAGTGACTGAACAAAAATAATAAGATACAGGTAAAGTATTTCTAATGGAAATGTGGTGTCTGAATTGAGGTCTGCTCTAAGTATTAAGTACACACCAGGCCTTGTAGACTTGGTACACAGAAAAGAATGTAAAATATTTTACCACCAATTTTGAATAGTGATTACATGTTGAAATGAGAGATTTTAGTCAAACAAAAATATTATTAAAATTAATTTCACTTCTTTTTATCTTTGTAATGTAGCTACCAGAAAATTTTAAATTACATATGTGCTTCACATTATATTTCTGTTGAAAACCATTAGTCTGGGATATAATTCAAATACACTCAACAGTGAAGGACCAGTTATTTGTTTTCATACCTAATTCAAGATTCCACATTGCATTTAGTTGCATTGAGCAGCTTCAGCTGCATGCAACAAATTCTGATAAATTCTCTTTTCATTTTTATTGTTACAATTATTTTCTAATTTTCCATGTTATGGCTTCTTAGATACACCCATCATTTAAAAGTGGACATTTAATTTCCAAATACATGGGGTTTTTAAAGTATCTTTGATATTAATTTATCATTTTGGTATTAATTTCTCATTTAAATGCTTTCTTCTCTGCAATCACCCTCTGTATTTTTTCAGTCTTTTAACTTTATTGAGGCCTTCAAGGGCTAAGTCAAAGATCTTTTGGTAAAGGACACACTGCATTTGAAAATATGTGGGTTATTTTCAAATATCTTTTGATACTGATTTCCAACATAATTCCACAATGATAAGAGGACAGTATGATTTCAAAACCTTTAGACCATGAAATTTTTGCACCTTGTTTTATGTCCCTGGTATACAGTCTATGGGAACTTGAATAGAATTTGTATCTTGCTGTGGTGTGAAAACTGTATAAATCTTAATTATGTTGAATTGGTTCATAATGCTTTTCAGGTCTACTATCCCCTTCTACTTTTTTGTCTATTCATTATATTAATTTTTAAGAGCTTGATATTGAAACTCCAACTAAAATTTTTAACTTATCAACTGAAAAAATAATTGTAATATATAGTGGAACTATATGTAACTTTGTTCTGTATGTTCCAAGTCTCCATTAAATGAGCTATCATACTTCGATAATTTAAAAAAATTTTTTTTAAATTTTTAAATGAAGGACCAGAGAAATGTGACCTTCTCAAGAAAAAAAAAATCAAAACAGGTCAACTCCGAGATGAGAATTACCAGACAAGGACTTTTAAGCAGCTATCTTAAATATGTTCAATGAGTCAAAAGAAATATGTTCATAATTGAGAGAAAATCAACAAATCTAAGCAGATAAATAGAAATTATAAAAAAGAACCAAATGGAAATTCTAGAACTGAAAAATACAACATCTAAAGTTAAAGATTCACTGAATAGACTTAATAACAGAATGGAGATGCTAAGAAAGAGTCAGTGAATTTGAAGATAGATCAATGGATATTATGCAATCTGCAAAACAGATAGGAAAAATATTTTTAAAAATAAACAGAGCCCCCGGAGTCTTCAGGACAACACCAAAATGTCCAAGAGAAGAGAGGAGCAGACAGAAAAAAAAATTTTTTTAATAAATAATAACTGAAAACTGGTTGCTCTACATTGGATGGAGCATACAATAGGTGCTCAATAACCACTTGAGGTAAGAACAAATATAAGTGCTAAGCTTCACAATATATGTTGACCAAATACTCTTTATTTTTAAAAAAAATACTTATCTATTTATTTGGTTGCGCAGGGTCTTAGCTGCGATACACTTGCAGACCTTCAAGCTTCACTGCCGCACGTGGAGTCATTTTTAGTTACGCTTGTGAACTTAGTTGTGATATGCTGGGGGGGCGTGGTCTAGTTTCCTGACCAGGGATTGAACCCAGCCCCCTGCATTGGGAGTATAGAGTCTTAGCCACTGGACCACCAGGCGAAGTCCCCCAAATATTGTGTACATGGAAGCCTTAGAAAAATAAAAGAGAATGACTATAATAGTGCTACGTGCAAAATATGACCCAAGCATATGGTGACAGCCCCAAACCCGCCAGGACTTCACTGAACGGTGACAAATGAAACTCTATGTGGGACAGTGCGGGGAAAGCCAGGCTAGGTCACATGCCCGTCATCTCCTGCATCTCCCCCCTGCATACTGGGTGGTTCCGAGTCTCCTTCGCCCAATACCTGAGCCAGAACATCCTGAAACTGTTCTCTCGTGAGAGGCAGCAGGAAGGTTGTGATGACCCTCCGCAGTTCACTCTTGGTCACCGTCATGTTGTTAGCGGTGTCGAGCAGCTGAAAGGCTCTCTTCAACTCATCTCCTTTCTCGGTAATTTTTTGAAATAAAATTCGTTTAACATCTAAGGACGACAGTATTGGATTTGCAACAGTTGTGGCTGTGAGAGAGAGAGAGAGAGAGCTATTTACTAGACGCACTTAAGGCTACGATGATGACTATTTGACTGTGTACTAGGACCAAGCAGACTTCTAAAATAGCATTTCTTCCATTACATCTAGGTTTACAAGCAGATGACCTGCAATGGCAGATCTGCAGTCATTGTCTTCACCTCTGAAATTCACATTTCAATCAGTATAGACAATAGCAGTAACATTAGAAAGAAAGAAAAAGGCAAAGATTCCTCCCTAGAAAGGAGCTATGTCACTGGATATTGGAGTAAAACATAGTTAAGAATTAATGCCATCACAAATAACCCTTTTTTTTTCCAATTTATTTTTGATCAAAGCATTAGTTGATTTAAAATATTAGGTTAATTACTGCTGTATAGCAAAGTGATTTAGTTATATATTTATATACACACACATTCTTTTTCTTATATTCCCCTCCATTACGGTTTGTCACAGGATATTGAATTTAGTTCCCTGTGCCATACAGTAGGACCTCGCTGTTTACCCATTCTATATACGCCAGTTTGCATCTGCACACCCCAACCTCCCTCTTCATCCCTCCCCCAACCCCCTGGCAACCATCAGTTTGTTCTCTACGTCCATAATTCTGTTTCTGTTTCATAGAGGGGTTCACTTCTGTCATGTTTTAGATTCCACATATAAGTGAAACATATTTGTCTTTCTCTGTCTGACTTAACTTACTATAATAATCTCTAGCTGTATTCATGTTGCTGCAGATAGAATTATTTCATTCCTTTTTATAGCTGAGTAGTACTCCATATATAAATATTTTTTATATGTATATATATAGGACTATATATATGTTTTATATATATAGGACTTCCCTGGTGGCTCAGACGGTAAAGTGTCTGCCTACAACACGGGAGACCTGGATTTGATCCCTGGGTCAGGAAGATCCTCTGGAGAAGGAAATGGCAACCCACTCCAGTATTCTTGTCTGGAGAATCCCCCAGATGGAGGAGCATAGGAGGCCATGGGGCCGCAAAGAGTCGGACACGACTGAGTGACTTCACTCACTCACTCACTATTATATATAAAATGTACATTGTTCAGGTTGTTTCCATGTCTTGGCTACGATGAACAGCGCTACGATGAACACTGGGGTACATGTATAATTCTGGAATTATAGTTTTGTCCGGATATGTGCCCAGGTGTAGGATTGCTGAATCATATGGTAACTCCCATTTTTAGTTTTCTGAGGAGCCTCCATACCGTTTTCCACAGGGGCTGCACCAATTTACATTCCCACTGACAGTGTAGGAGGGTTCCCTTTTCCCCACATCCTCTCCAGCATCACATAAATCTTTAAACGATTGTATTCACTTTTCATCTTGGTGACCACAGTCCATTTAGTATCTCTGTCTTACGCAGTAAATTCTGGACATGTGAAATGTCTTGAACATTGCTGCATTTTTCGTCAAATCATTCACAAGCAGGGGCTCGAAGGGGGTGACTCTAAGTGTTTCCCTGGAAACGAGAATTCCTCATCAAGCAGTGGAACCTTTCTGGCACATGAAGGTGAAGGCTTAGCCTTGGGGTGACCTGGACCAGATGACATCAACAGATTCGAAGTGCCAGCATGGACCTTCCCAGAGGCCGCGAGGGGCCTGCTCACAGCTGCAGGGGGACTGAGCTGCCTTCTGTTTGAGGCAGTAACAGAGGACCTACCAGCGCCCCCCACCTGCGGGGAAGAGCTTCCAGGTGCCCTCAGCTCAGGAGAAGTGATGTGGCAGGATCCAGGGACCGCTCTGTCCTTCCAGGGGCTGCACGGCCGTCACCCCAGCGCCCGCCTTCCCTGAAGCTTGCTCACTGTGCAGACACGGGCCCTGCGCCCGGGGCTGGGGTTCCTCTCGCTCACAGCGCTCACAGCCACCTCCCCGGAGGGGACCACTTAACGGGGCTAACACTGGAGACCCAGAACATAGACGGCTGGTTGGGGGTGACAGGCTGAGGGTCTCAGGAAAATCTTAGAGGACACAGCAACACTTCCATGCAAAGCCGTGCTCCCCGAGAGCGAGACAGGGGGCTGGAAGTGGGGCTGCTGTGGAGGACGGCTGGGGGAGAGGCCACGCAGAGCAGGCCCCGGCCAGGAGAGGAGACTGGGCAAGTCAGAAGGAGCCAAGGCAGGCAGCCCTGTCCTCTGGCCTCGCGCTCTGGCTGTGAGATGCCACGGCAGGACTGGCACTGAGAGGGCGACATGGCCCAATCTCCATTCTCGAATACTGATTTATTTGGCTAAGCCAGGTGTTAGGTGCAGCACAAGGGGTCTTCCATCTGCGTTGCGGCACGTGGGATCTTTACTTGCAGCATGAGAGCTCTCAGTTGCAGCATTTAGGATCTAGGTCCCTGACTAGGGATCGAACCCAGGCCCCCTGCAATGGAAATGCAGAGTCTTAGCCACTGGACCACCAGGGAAGCCCTCTAATTTTCATTCTTAAACTTCACTCTGGTATCTCATGGGAGAGAAACAGAATGGGGAGGAGACGGGTGGTGTAAGACGTGCTGGGTGATTACAACCAGCTCAGATGAGTCTTAAGGGAGGTCGACACTAATGTGATGGTCAGTGACTGCAAAGTAGGGGGGAAAAAAGGGCTGTTAAAATAGAGGAGGTCCACAGAACCCTCTGATGTGATGCGCTGGGTGAGGTAGGAGGCAAGGACGAGGTTCATGTGTCCCGCACGGGGAGCTGGGTGAGTGGTGAGAAAAGGAATACGGAAGATGGGTTGATGGTTTTGTCTGAAATGGCCACAACAAGATGCCCACCACACATGCTTCTCTTATGATATCGTGTTAACTTTCCTCCCATCAAAAAGTGGGGTATACATACCTCCCCCTTAAAATGTGCATGAGTCTGTGACTAGGGCAGAATAGACACGATGTGATTGCTGAGACACGGCCACAAAAACAGCCTATAGCCTCTGCCTGGTCCTCCTAAGACGCTCACACGAGTCGCTGTGCTGTGAGGAGGTCAAGGAGCCAGGCAGAGAGGCTGCGTGTAGGTGTCTGGCCAACAGCCCCAGCTGAGCTTCCAGCCAAGAGCCCACGCCACCTGTTGTCCATTCAAGAGGGCCAGCCTCCAGTAGATTCCAGCCCCAGATTCAAGTTGCCCCCAGCCTCAGCACCTCCCCCACTGAATTGCAAAGAGCAGAGACAAGCCCTCCCTGGGACCTGCTTCAACTGTAGATCTGTGAGGAAAACACATGATATTTGAGGCTTCAAGCCTCTATGTTTGGGGGAGTTTGTTCATAGCAATGGACACCTGGAACAGAAAAGTCTGCAGGAAGGCTAAGGAGTCAAGTGGGGATGTCCATTCGAAAACTGAATACACAAATCTAGAGGTCATGGAGGGTGGTGCTGGAGATCCAGGTGTGGGAACTGGCTGTGTGGGAGCCTCAGGAAAGCAGGCAGGCAGGAAGAGAAGAGACCTTTTCAAAACACTGGCTTGAAAGGATGTGGAATTCATTCATTCAAAAGGTATTTCTGAGCACCTGTCATATTCCAGCACTGCTCTAGGCACTGGCAGGACTGCCGTGAATAAGACAAGAAGTTCTGCTCTAGGAAAGCTTAGATAGACTCCGGAGGAGAGAGGCAGGACGAGAAACAGAAAATAAATGATGATGTGATGGTAGATGGTGCCAAGTGCTTACAGGCAGCAGGACAGACCACGGAGGTGAGGGCGGCCGGGGAGCTGTTTCAGGTGGGGGAGTTGGGGGAAGCCTCTCTGGGTAGTCTGGTGAGCTGAAACCAGAAGGACAGAATGAGCCAGGCAAGCAGCTGCAGTGAGAGTGTCCTTAACAGGAAGAAGAGCCTCGGGTAAGGAGCCCCCGAGCAAGAGTGAGTCTGACGGGTCCAGGGAGGTGAGAGACCTCCGTGGACAAAGGCGTGTGTCCAGCAAGACAGGGAGGCAGTGATGGCTGAGGTCGGGGTGGGTGACACCTCAGATTTCTGCACGAGGACTGGGGTTTTCTCCAAGGGCAATGGGAAGACTCAGGAGAGCGCGAGCAGTGTATTAATATATGTGGTTTTTAAAAAATGACTCTGGCTGCCATGTGGAGAGTAGATTACAGAGGGGCAAGAAATGAGAAGTTCAGTGAGGAAGCAATTCCAAGTTCCAAGAAGAAGTGATGGTGACTTGAACAAGGTCAAGGTTGTGGTGGGGGTAGGGTTTGGGGGGGGGGAGACAGATTAGAGACATAACCTAGAAGCACGAAGCACAGCTGACAAGTTCTCACTGATAGATTGGCTTTGTGAGCTGGAGGGGGCCAGGGGGTGAAAGGAAAATAAAATCAAGGATAAGTCCTTGCACTTGAGGAACTAGATAAAGGATGATGCCCTTCACCGGGATGGAGAATGCCAGGTGTCAAGAGATGTCCGATCAGTTTGTGTTTGAGATGCCCGCTAGGTGATGCTCAAGCGGAAAGGTCAGGGGGCAACCGCAGATGCGACTCGGAGCTTAGGACGGGGGGGTCACAATGGGGCTGCTGTTTCTGCAGCGGTGTCTCAGGGCATGGAGCCAAATGCTTAACACACGAGAAGCCAGACAGGAGAAGGCTGGGCTCAGAGCCCGAGGGAGGAGAAGGGGCGTAAACCCCAAGGACGCTGCTTGTGCAGGGGCGGCTCCCTGCTTTCCTCTGCCTTTCTGATGCTTTGAACCTCAGAAGCAGCTGACTCACGTGGCCCCATGTCAGCTGGTGACGAGTATTTCTCCCTCTGCCCACCGACCCAGGAATTCCCCCTCCTGCACCCAGTGTCATAAGAGGGACCCCTTTATGTCTGTCTGTCTTGAAATCTTTTTTCAGACTTTTCACGTGTATTTTCAATACTTCCCAAGAACCCCCTTCTTAGCAATCAATGATTCTAATTTTAAAGTATCAGAAAATATTGATTTGAAACTATCTGATTTTACCTGAAGGAAAACTTTTTATTTCATATGTCTAATACAACTTCTTTGGTTTAAAATGAAAGCAAAAGCCAAACTTGCATAACCTGCTAGTGGGAGTACGAATTGATAGGATCTTTCTGGAGGAGAATTGACAAAATTTTCTACTTCCATTTAGGAAATAGAAAGTCACAGAGACTGTCATTCTGACCCCAGCAAAGAGAACAAGGAGGATAAATTAAGATAAAAGAGAGAGAGAGAGAGAAGAGTTTGAAACCCATCAAAGAACTCAGGATGCAAAGAAACTGAACTCCAGAAAGGACCAGCCACTCCTTGGACAGAAAGCACCCAGGACTCCTTTCCTCCTCGCAAAGTCTTGGGAAGAGAAGCAGATTCATTCTAGACCGGGGCATAGAGAACACCACCAATGTGAAGCATGTAGTAGCCATGTGGACCGATCCCTGGACTTGTATCACGAGAGCCTCAGGCACACAGCGAGTCTGCACCCATCCACATGGGCCTTCCCACAAGGCAGTGGCAGCACCTGAAGCTGGGAGCACGGCAGGGGGCTGTGAGCTATGCCCCAAGACGCGGGGGGTCTTCCCTAAGTGTCAGGCGCTGCTCACCACGGCTGAGCACAGGCCAGGGGCAAGCCCCTCGGAAGCCTATGGGGCCTTCCCCAAGTGCCCCTTGGCGGCCCGCTGCAGACTGGAGGCCGGGGGGCAAGGCTGAGGGGGACCCCCTGAGGTGCACAGAGCTGGGGGCTGAGCTGGAGGAACCCTCCTCCAATTGTGGCAGGAGCGTTGGAAGCAGAGAGCCCCCCAGGACACCAGGCTGGCAGCTGGACCAAAGCAGAGATGGCTGGAGTGTCTATGCTGCTCAGATCGCAGGGTCTGCTGAAGGGAAGGGTTTGAAACAAGCGGTCACCTGAATTTAACCACCACTGACACCAAGTCCAGACACGGCTCAACCAAGAAATAAACTGAGCCAGTCCACCTCATCAGAAGCCTGAGCGGAAGGGCATTCCTTTGGCTGGTGGTAACTATGATTTACTTCTGTCTCTACTTTTTTGGGGGGCTTCCCTGGTAGCTCAAACGGTAAAGCGTCTGCCTGCAATATGGAAGACCTGGGTTCAATCCCTGGGTCAGGAAGATCCCCTGGAGAAGGAAATGGCAACCCACTCCAGCACTTTTGCCTGGAAAATCCCATGGATGGAGGAGCCTGGTAGGCTACAGTCCATGGGGTCACAAAGAGTCGGACATGACTGAGCGACTTCACTTCCCTACTCTTTCCGGGGGCTTCCCTGATGGCTCAGTGGTAAAGAACCCGCCTGCTAATGCAGGAGACGTGGATTCAATCCCTGGGTGGGGAAGATCCCCTGAAGAAGGAAGTGGCAACCCACTCCAGTGTTCTTGCCTGGGAAATCCCATGGACAGAGGAGCCTGGCGGGCTACAGTCCGTGAGGTCGCAAAGAATTGGACATGACTGAGCATGTATACACTACTTTTTTTACACAGGTGTCTGTTGTTAAATCTTTTTTAAATTGTAAGACAAGTGAAATAAGAAAAGATGACCTGATGTGAAGCAAAACCAGTCATCAGAAGACCCACAGAGAGAACAGATGAGGAGATGATCGGGTATTTAAACTAAGAATGACAAATATGTTAAAGAGATTAAGGGAAAACTGACAACATGCTGAACATGCAGGGGATTTCAGCAGAGAAGCAGAAACTTTTTTTTAAAGCACATGAAAAAGCTAGAAATGAAAAATACAATATCAAAGTGGAGAGTTCATTTAATTTGCTTAACAGCAGACCGTCCACACAGCAGAAGAAAGGGCTCATGAGTATAGAGTCAGGTCGACAGAAACTATTCAAACTGAAACATAAAGCGAAAAACATCTTAAAAGGAAACAGGGTGTCCAGTATCTGCAGCTCACAGATTTACCCATGAATTGTGCTTATTTAATACGAGTTATGTAATTACGTATCTACACGTGTGTGTGCATGAGTGATGTGCAATCACTGGACAGCCAAACACTCGATGGCGACCAACTCTGGAGAGGAAAGGGGTGCTAGGGGACATTATATACATATGTAAATAGCTTTTATTTAAGTGCATTTATTTTAAATATATAACTTTTATTTAGAAAAGGAAAAATAATTCAGTACCTTTTAAAAACCTTCAATAAAAATAAAAGGCAAATGACAGATGAAAAAAGACACTAATGGCACATAAAGCATTCATATTTTTAACACAGAGCGCTCACACAAATAACTAAAAAGACCCACCCACAGTGGGTGAATGGGCAAAGGACATGAAGAGGCAGCTCGTCAAAGGAAGACAGGAACCTGATGAACTTGACAATCGAAGATAACCTCGCCATTAGGGAAATGCAGGTTAACATCACAACAGGATGTTGTTTTATGCATATCAAATGGACAAGAAGTCAAAGACAATATTCTGTGTTAGGATGCGCAGAAACAAGTAGTTTTAATTGTTATCTGTGGGGATGTGCAGCGACAAGCTTCCTAAAGGGGATTCCTAAAGGGGCGCCTTTACGAGTGTGAACGCCCCTTAATCCGGTAATCCTGCTTCACTCCATTCTTCTTCGTGCGGTCAGAAAGCTAGTTAATGAGGATACATCCGCAGAACACTGCGGGCGTGGAGCAGATTTGTTAGTGACGATAAATGTCTGTAGTGGAGACTGCCGGTCACCCCGACATCCATTCTCCCCTCCTGCCAGAGAACTGGCAGACACACGCCCATCAGAAATCGTCTGGGCTTCCTTCCAGCTCTCCGGCAGGTGCCTGTGGCCTCCCGCAGATGGCAGGTGAGCACAGGTGGCCAGCGTGACTTCTGACTGGATCGCCTTTCCTCAGGTCCGTCCTTTCATTGTGCTGCTCTGAGCCCTTCCGGTTCCTCGGGCTGTGGGTCCACGGCGCTTGGTACGCATGTCTGGTCCAGCCCTCGTCTCTCTTGGCTGGGACTCCTCATCTCCCCTTCAAGACCGTGGGCTCCTCCAGGGCAGACCCTCTACAGGACCTGCTCTTTATCCTCAGTCCCTAGGACAGTTCTTGTTACATATTAGGGCTCAGAAAATGTGTGCAAAGAAAGAGAGGGAGGAAGGAAGGAACAAATGAAAAGACGCATACTTTGGGGAAATTATAATGTCAAATTTTATTGCTTTAAAACTGGGTGATCCAAACAAGTTAGGATTTTAGGTCCACTCAAAAACCTGCATGCAAATGTTTATACCAACTTTATTTGTAATTGCCAAGGCATGACAGCAACCAAGATGTCCTTGAGGAGTGAATAAATGGTTAATTGCCAAGACATGAGAGCAACCAAGATGTCCTTGAGTAGTGAATAAATGGTTATACATCCATAAAAGAGAATATTATTCAGAGGAAAAAAAAGAAATGAACTGTCACATCATGAAAAGACATGAAGGAGCCTTAAGTGCCTATTGCTAAGTGAAAGAAGCCAATCTGAAAACGCTACAGACTGTATGATTCCAACTAAATGACATTCTGAAAAAGGCAAAACTACGGAGACAGTAGGAAGCCCAGTGGTTGCCTGCAATTAGGGGGAGGGAGGGATGAACAGGCAGAGCACGGAGGAGTTTTTGGGCAGTGAAACTATTCTGAGATGCGGGTAACAGTGGACACATGTCATCATACATTTGTCAGAACCCAGAGAATGTACAAAACAAAGAGTGTGAACTCTAGTAATGTATCAATAATGGTGTGTCAGTTGTAATGACTGTACCACACTACTGCAAATGCTGGTAATAAGGGAACCTGGGATGGGAGTGAAGAAGTGAACGGGAACTCTCTGCACAATAGCTCAGTTTCTCTGTAAACCTAAAATTACTCAGAGCGTCCCTGGTAGTACAGGGGTTAAGGCTTGGTCGGTGTTTTCACTGCCGTGGCCCAGGTTTAATCCCTGGGAGAGGAACTAAGATCTTGTGAGCTGCATGGCATAGCATAAAAAAAAAAAAAAAAGGCTACTCAAAAATTATAGTTTATTAACTAAGAAAAAACCTGAGTGAGGCAGTATACTAGATAATATAGTAGTTTAATTCCATGTATCCTGTAATGTCTGGGTTCAAATCCCAGCCACCTAAAAACTATGTAACTTTTGGGCAAGCGGCTTGATAAACCTGGGTCTCAGATTCCCCACACAGAAGACAGGTATAGTAACAGAATCTATTTCACAGTTTTATTGGACTGACAACATATCATGTGAGGCCTCTGGGCAGAGTCCAGCATGTACTGAACACACACAGTGATATCTACTATCAGTATCATTTGCTTAGGAATACTCACATGAAGAAGGTCTGAACATATTTTGGAAAACACTCCTTGAATACACCCTGCATGGTGAAGAGTGAGGTCTTGAATGTGTGAATTTCCGTGTGTAAGGACACATAATACGCCAATCCGGTACAACCGCCATTTTGCACATTAAATCCCTGTGAAATAAACGAAAACAGGTCACATGACCCGCAAGCGCACCCCACAATGTGGCCAACCTCCAGTCTACTCCTTTTCTGAAAGGGCAGCCGGGGACTGTAAAAATGCAGCTGGCCAGGACTGTGCCAATGTTTCAGAGACCCCCTCTAAAGTGAACACAAAGTTGTGGTTTTTAGACTCACTTTTATAGCAGACCCAATAATCTTCAAAGATGGGAAAACAAAGAGGCGTTTGGACAGGACACCTGCACCTCAACTACTAGTGACTCATTCTTGGCGGGCGGGGTGGTAGGGGTGGAACGTTTAGGTCCTCTGAGCTCATCCAACACACAGTCAGGAGCGTAGCTGGGGGAAACAGCACCAAAAATGGTAGTGTGAAGGCCTCTGAAAACTTCTCCAAACGAGTAATGAGAACACTGGCAAGAACTGTCAGAATCAGCTGTTTCGGAACTCTGGAAACTAACAAAGCTTGCAGCAATCTGGGGGGTGCTCACTTGTGAGAGAGCCAGAATCTGGGAATGAACCCCCATTTTATGGCATTTTGACTTCCCCTGTTCCCATCTCCCCTCATCCCCAAATCTGTAGTAGCCGTGAAACCAACACCCTGCCATCACAGGGAAAACCCAGCGGCCCGCCAAACCCTGGAAGGGGAAGAACAGTGTGGAAGTGCCTTCAAAGCCCCATTAGCAGAAACTTCATTCTATGACTTACCTGAGGGCTCCTTGAAAGAGCCCCACAAGCAAGGCTGTCTTTATTTGAACTGATTCAGAGCTTTCCCAGGGAGGACCAGCTATTGTCAAAAGGCATTTGATTGGAAAAAAAAAAAAATTCAGGGGCAATTGTTGCTTAAAATTCCAGCTGCCCGAGGCGGGTGGATAACAGATGGAACAAATAACAGACTAACCCAAATGGCTTAAATGGGAAAGCTGGGGAACAAGACGTCTGGAGGGGCTCTGAGAAGCTCCCACATATTCCTGGGGACTGAGAAGGCAGTGCGTGTGTCCGGGGCTGTGTGCTTGCCCAGGAAGAGCTGAGAAGGCCCTCAGCGCTGGCTGACTCGGGAGGCTCTGCACGAGCAGAAGGTGAAGGCTCCTATAAATCGCCTGCCTGAGTGTGGACAGAGTGCTCAACACACACCAGAGCCCTCAGCAAAGACTATCAGGCTGCTGTGTCCAGGCATTTAAAGAAAGTTCTGTCCCAGCTGCTGACCAGTGAGGGACACTTCGGTGGCCGTACATGACAAACGATACAGAACTTGCCAAGTTAGTTTAGAAGAGCCTCTAAACAAACAAACAGAAAGGAGGAGGGAGAAGATGATTTAGAATTGCCATGTTCTTAAAATGCCCAGTTTTCAACAAAAATTTTATGACACTTGCAACAACAAAAAAAAGTATGGCCTACACATACTTGTCTTCAGAAACCATGCAAACAAGAAAAGAGTGGAATGAAATATTTCAAGTGTCAAAAGGAAAAAAAAAAAAAAAGTCCACCAACATAGAATTCTGTATCCAGCAAAACATCCTTCAGATTTAAAGACAAAGACCTGATCATATAAACAAAAACTGAGGAAATGTCACCAGTAGACCTGCTTGTGAGAATTATTAAAATAAATGCTTCAGAAAGATGAAAAAGCTCACGTGCAGCAGAACTCAGACCTTGTCAGGAAGAGCACTAAAGAAAGGGTAAAGGAGGGTAAAATCAACACACGTGCAGAGCGATAACAGAGCTCCAATACACCCCAAGTAAAACCTGGTAAACTCAAAGGAGAGACAGACACTGCAACGGCGACTTCAATACTTCCAGCACGGACACAACTGGCCAGAAGATTAACAAGGAGACAGGACACCTGAACAGCAGCACTTTAAACCCACAGGACCTAACAGGCAACTGCAGGACGGCTCACCCGCAGCGACAGAGCACACGTCCGCCCCAGGCAGACGGGGGACGCTGCCCGGAACAGACACCACACGCCAGGCCACAACACAAGCCTCGGCAGATCCAAGAGGACTGAAACCATCAACGTGTGTTCTCCAATCACATGGGAATGAAATCAGAAGTAAGTAACAAAAAATTAGGTAATTCACAAATATGTGGAAATTACACAACACACCCTTAAATAACCAATAAGTCAAAGAAAAAAAAATCATGATAGAAATCAGCAAATACTTCCAGATAAGTGAAAATGAAGGCGCAACACACCAGAATAAAATGGGGGATCTGGAAACGAACCCTTAGATGTAGCATTAATTGATTTTTGACAAGGGCAACAGATCATTCGATGTAGAAAGAATAGTCTTTTCAACAAATGGTGCTGGAACAACTAGATATCCACAGCCGAAAGAATGAAACTGGACCTCCATTTCATACCATGTACAAAAATTAATGAAAAATCAACCAAAGACCTATATTTAAGTGCTGAAAATACAAAATTCTTAGGAGAAAACATAGGTGTAAATCTTTGTGACTTGGAATTATGTGATGATATCTTAGATATGCGGAGAAGGCAATGGCACCCCACTCCAGTACTCTTGCCTGGAAAATCCCATGGACGGAGGAGCCTGGTCAGCTGCAGTCCATGGGGTCGCTAAGAGTCAGACACGACTGAGCGACTTCACTTTCACTTTTCACTTTCACACATTGGAGAAGGAAATGGCAACCCACTCCAGTGTTTTTGCCTGGAGAATCCCAGGGACGGGGGAGCCTGGTGGGCTGCCGTCTATGGGGTCGCACAGAGTTGGACACGACTGAAATGACTTAGCAGCAGCAGCATCTTAGATATGACATGAAAAATGCAAGCAACCAAAGAAGAAATGCTAACTGGACTTCACTAAAATTAAAAATTTTTGTGCTTCAAAGGACACTATCAAGAAACTGAAAAGACAACCCAGAGAATGGAGTCAATTATCTGTCAATCATATATCCGATAAGAATTTAGTATGTAAAATATATCAAGAATTCTTTCAACTCAATAATAAAAAGGCAAATAACCCAGTTTAACAGTGGGCAAAGAATCTGAACAGACACTCCTCCCAAGAAGATACACAAGTATATGAAAAATGCTCAATATCACGAGTCATTAGGAAAATACAAGTCAGCACCACAAGAAGGCATCACTTAACACCCGCTGGGAGCTTCCCTGGGGGCTCAGTCAGTAAAGAATCCGCCTGCAAGGAGGGAGACCTGGGTTTGATCCCTGGGTTGGGAAGATCCCCTGGAGGAGGGCATGGCAACCCACTCCAGTATTCTTGCCTGGAGAATCCCCACGGACAGAGGAGCCTGGTGGGCTGCAGTCCATGGGGGTCACAACGAGTTGGACACAACTGAGCGATTAAGCACACAGCTCACACGGGATGGAATAATCAAAGAAACAAACAGTACCACGTACTGGTGAGGAGTTGAAAACCTAACGTCCACAGGAAAACTGCACACAAATGTTTATAGCAGTATGCCCACAGCAGCCAAAAAGTGGGAACGATCCAAAGGTCCATCAGCGAGTAAACAGATCAATGAAAAGTGGCCTCTTCATCCAGCGGACTATACAGAATCCTGGAGGAGGAAAGGGCGACCCACTCCAGTACTCTTGCCTGGAGAATCCCACGGACAGAGGAGCCTGGCGGGCTACAGACCATGGCGTCGCAAGAGTCGGACACGACTTAGCGACTAAACCACCACATACAAAATTCAGCCATAAAAGGGAATGAAATGCTGATTCATGCTACAACACAAATGAGCCTTGAAAATGTTACGCTGAGGCCAACCACATACTGTATAATCCAACTGGTACAAAACATGCAGAATGAATCAATCTATAGAAATGGAGAGCAGATTAGGTAGCTGCCAGGGTCTAAAGGAAGGGGGATAGGGAACAGCTGGTGAGTTGGGGTTTCTTTGGAGGTGACAAAGGTTAGACAGTGGTGACGGTCACACCATCAGGGAACACACTAAAAGCCACAGAATTATATGCTTTAAAAGGATTAATTTTATGGTATGCGAATTATATCAGAATAGGACAGAAAAAGGAGGGGAAGGAGGAGAGGGAGGGGAGGAGGTGGAGGAAAACAGTAGGAGACAAAGAGAGCAGCTGCTGCCCTGGGCACCTTTGACACCGGGGATGTCCTGTTTATCTGGGGCACTGTGGGGAAGCGCCCACCCAGGCTCACGGCCCACAGTTAGGGCAAAACTGGCTGTGCTCCCTACACCCGCCAGCAGAAGGCACTAGCCCTCACTGGTCACCATGCTATTACATGCATTGAGGAATTTGCAACTCATAGACTCTGCCAGTCTGTGGCTTATTGGCATTTCAGAAGTCAGGGCAAATTTTTGAGTCATGCCTTTCTGGCCACTCTCGGCATAAGAGTAAGAGACAAAACTCTCCCTTGCCTCAAGTGAAGCAAGAGGCCTAAGTTCAAGCGCTACAAGGAAGTTTTACAGCCATCACCTGTCTGAGGCTCCGAACTTGTCTATCCTTTTCAGAAAAAAAAAAAAAAAAAGGTTTTCTCAGGCTTCCCTGGTGGCTCAGTGGTAAAGAATCCGCCTGCCAATGCAGGAGACACGGCTTTGATCCTTGATCCGGGAGCTGGGGCTTCCCTGGTGGCTCAGTGGTAAAGAATCTGCCTGCCTGGAGGAGGAAATGGCAACCCACTCCAGTATTCTTGCCTGGAAAGTTCCATGGGCAAAGGAGCCTGGTGGACTACAATCCACGCGGCCGCCAAGAGTTGGACATGACTGAGCGACTGGGCACATTTTGAAAGCTTTGTCAGAAGGACCTGGATGTGTGAATTTCTGCTTTCAGCCCGTGATGTCCGGGAAGATCATTAACCACCAGTAAACAGCTAAGTGCTAAAAAAAAAAAAAAAAAAAGAATCTGCCTGCCAAAGCAGAAGCGAGTTTGATCCCTGGTCCAGGAAGATCCTACACGTGGTGGAGCAACTATGCCCCTGTGCCACCACTACTGAGCCTGTGCCTTAGAGCCTGGGAGCCGCAACTACTGAGCCCATGGGCAGCAACTATTGAAGCCCTCTCGCCGTAGAGCCGGGGCTCAGCAACAAGAGAAGCCACTGCAATGAGAAGCCTGTGCACCCCAACAAGAGGGTAGCCCCTGCTGCCTGCAACTAGAGAAAACCTCCCATAGCAATGAAGATCCAGCACAGCCAAAAAAGCAAACAGTTTTCCCTACTGGGCTTCACACTGAATCATAAGTGCATAATTAATAATAGTCAAACCAAGGTGGATGTGCACGGCACTATTTGAGTACAGAGAATCAGGCTAGGCAGCACCTCCAAAGCACTGGATCTGAAGAATCTCAAGCTTACAGGGTTGAAGAAATGGATCGGAACTTCCTCACGTACAGGAAATACACATCGGCCAGCGCTTGGCTTCCCTCTCTTCAGGCAGCCCTGACTGCCCCGCACGGCGTCAGTCTGCACCTGTCCTATCTGCCACCAACCATCGGCAGGTCCTTGCAGGCCGGGACCACCCCAGGGCTAACGCTGGGTGAGGCTGAGAGCTTCCGTCACTCTCCCACATATCTCCTTCTTCCACCAGACTCACTGAACTGAACTGAAACCTAGAACCACAGCTCTGGTAAACTTCCAGAAGAACATGGCTCGGTACACGCTCAGTCAAAAGGTGTTTATTACGCTCCTTCTAGACCGAAGCCTGGGGGTGGGGGGGAGGGTCAGTGAACAAAACTGGCAAAATCATGGCCCTCAGGGACCTTAGATTCTAGTAATGGAAGACATACAACAAATAAAATAAGTAAATTAAACAGGTGGTGCTAGTGGTAAAGAACCTGCCTGCCAATGCCAGAGACTTAAGAAATGCAGGTTCCATCCCTGGGTCGGGAAGATCTCCTGGAGAAGGGGATCCACTCCAGTCTCCTTGCCTGGAGAATTCCATGGACGGAGGAGCCTGGGGGGCTGTGGTCCATGGGATTGAAGAGAGTCGGGACACGACTGAAGCGACTTAGCACTAGCACTATACACATGCGTAACTGCTGTGGGGACAAAAGGAGCAGAGGGGGAAACAGGTGTCACTGAGCAAAGGTCTGCAGGAAACCAGACCGGAACAAAGCCAGCGGGAGGGCCAAGGGGCAGCGGGCAGCAGATGGAGGAAAAGCACCCGGGCCCCGTGAGCCTTAGGCTATGCAGACGCTGAGCGGCTGGAGGCTTAGACACAGGATTACGCTCTGGCCTCTGTATTTAAAGGATCCCTCTGGTTGCATGTCGAGAATAGATCAACAGAGGCAGAGGAAGAAACAGGAAGACCAGTCACAAGTCTCCTGCCATCGTCCATGCAAGAGAAGCTGTGGCGGGGAGCAGGGTCCTTCTGGGGAAAGTAATTGAGGAATGATCAGACTCCAGGCACATACTGGAAGAGCCAGTGTACTTCCTTACACATCTGATCTGGTGTGCAAGAGAAAGGCTGGATCGAGTGTATGAACTGAGATGGGAAAGACAGCAGGTAGACCGTGTCTGGAGGGGAAGATCAGGAATTCCTTCTGGACAGGTTACATCTGAGATGCTTACTAGATAGCCCGGTGGAGATACTGAAATAGGCGGCTGGATGCATGAGGTTTGATAAAGACAGAAGTTTGGGGATTGTCAGCATACAATGCACGTAAAGGCATGCTATCGGACCAGCACACCAGGAAAGGGGGTGTAAGAAAGAAGAGCCGCCAGGGCCAAGCCTTGGGGTACACGGACTTTCAGAGCTCAGGGACATGAGGAGGAATTGGCAAAGGAGGCTGAGGAAGAGCAACCAGTTGGGAGAAGAGAAAAACCAGGGGACCGGAGTGTCCAGGGACCCAAGTGAACAAAGTGTGTCAAGGAGGAGGGGGTGATGCTGTGTGTCAAAGTTCCAGGGATAATCACGTAAGATGAGGGCCAAGAACGGCCCCAGGACTAAGCCAGGCAGGAGCCACTGGTAGTCCGAACAGTAGCCACGCTGGTGGAACTGGGTGGTTGGCAGGAAGCTTGTCTGAGTCCAGATGAACTCAGAGAAGACTCAGTGGCAGCAGACAGACACCTGCTTCCAGGAACTTGGCTGTAAAGCAGCAGCGGGGGGTGGGGGGCGGGGGGCGGGCACCAGAGGAGAGACGGGCCTCCACAGAGAACCGTCTTTATCACAGGAGAACCGGCAGTGGGCCTGAATACTCGTGATTGCGACCAGCCCTGTGGGCCAAGAGGGATGACGCAGGAGAGAAGGGAGGAAACGGGTGGTTCCCATGGGTTTGCCAGTGGAGACAGGATCTCCTGGGGTGCAGAGATGGCTCCTGACAACCAGCACGGCAGAGCGTGTGGGCAGACAGAGCGCAAGGCACGCGGCAGCCCCCTCCTGCCAGCTCTCTCTTCTCAGGGAAGGGAAGTCGGGTCAGCAGCAGCACATGAGGATGGGCACAGGCGTCTCAGGACTGAGGGGGAGGAAGAGCGGGCTGGACGGGAAGGCGAGCAGGAGGGCGGGAGGAGCAGCACGCACGCCTGGCAGGGGGCTGAGAGAGCCCGCCCGAGGCCCGTGGACAGGAGCCTGAGGGCCAGGGCAGGCGGGGGCGGCCTTTCTCCAGCCACGGTCAGCTGCAGCACGGGGTGGCCACCGAGCTGGGTGTCATCTGGGTCCGTGTTGTGGACAGCGGACTCCCCTGGTTGCTCAGACGGCAAAGCGTCTGCCCACGATGCGGGAGACCCGGGTCTGATCCCTGGGGGGGGAAGATCTCCTGGAGAAGGAAATGGCAACCCACTCCAGTACTCTTGCCTGGAGAATCCCATGGACGGAGGAGCCTGGGGGTCGTGAAGAGTCGGACATGACTGAGCGACTCCCCTTTCTTTCTTTTCTTTTTGGATAGCACATGTGGAGCGGCAAGAGGAGGGCGTGGCCTCAGGAAGGAACACCGAGGGTGGCGGGGACGATCACACACATGAGAGCCAAACCCGGACCGCTGTGAGCGCGGAGCCTGGCTGGGTGTCCCACCTAAGCATCCTTGGTGGAAGCACAGGCTGGAGAAGAGACACGGAAGCTCCAGCTTATGAAGAATTTTAAGGGGGAAAAAAAAAATTATTCTAATCCTATTAGCATTTAATAGGGATTCCTTTGAGCCGGGAAATGAGCTTAAGATTTATGAAAAAAAAAAACCTCATCATTTAACCCTTCCCAGCCCAACCACCTACGGCTCTTCCCATTTCATAGGTGAGGACACAGGAGCACAGAGCGGGAAGCGATTGACCCAGGCACACAATGCAAAGCCCGGAGCTGGTGCCTGAGACGGGCCCCTCCCAGGTATCAAGTCAACAGCCAAGGCTTTCCTGCTGCTTTTTTGCAAAATAAACAACAAGCCCCTTGAAGGCAGTGGGGCACCTCTGCCTGCCCCCCACCACCACCTGCACGGTTAAGGTACTGGGCTCCTGCCTGCCCTGCGCTCCAAGCACAGGGGTGGGGGGGATCAGTCGTGACTGCACTCCTCGTTGTGGTTATCACTGATGCAAACAGCCACTTTCTTTATTTTGTCCATAAATTCCCTTCCTAATAACAATAAGGCATGCCAGGGCTCTGGCCTCATGCCTTATTACACCACCTGAGGAGTGAGATAATCACCCAGAAATGGACTGCCTGTTGTGCATTTTATTACTTGAATGCAAAGTGATTCAATTCAAGAAACACTTAGTTGAAGACAGAATGAGAAACAAAAAAAATAGTAATCATATGAAAAGTAATTCCTCCTAATGCTGCTGAGTGCACTGCAGGGAATAAGCCTTTTCCCATGGGAGAATGGTCTGGATGACCTGTTGAGTCTTCTCCAATCCTCATTTCTACCGACTGCAGGACCGTGAAAGCTAGTGAGACTTCAATTATGGCATGAATATTCCAGAGGGCCAAATCTGGACCACTCTGAACACGGAGCCTCCCGTCTGGGTGTCCCACCTAAACATCCTTGGTGGAAGCACTTGCCAACCAACTCTGCTCTCGACCATTCATTCTCCAGCCAGTGCTGCAGGCGCGAGGGGAGGACCAGAGAGAAGAGTATGACCCACCCGGCGCCCCCAGGAGCTCGAGACCTAACTCAGGATTTGAAGAAAATGGCACGTGTTTTCAAAGAGCAGGAATGAGGTACTTCCGTAGCACGTTCGATTACCCTGACGGCGCATGTAGAGACGCAGTGATGCCTGTCTTCCTGACCTGCATCTCCCCGGCTCAGGGGCTGGCTTCAAGACTTTGCCCAAGAGATGTCCTCAGGGTCCATCTCAACAGGACTGGAGCTATTTTTCCATTTCTAGATTCCTCAAGCAGACAGAACATGGTTTTCCGTTGTTACTGATACTATTATTTTCTCTGTGCATTTCTTTTCCATCAAAAAAAAAAAAAATTAGTTTTAAAAGGCTATTGAAGGAGATATAAAGCTTTCAAACAGTGGTTCTTCAAATGTGGTCCGTGAACAGCCATATCGACATCACCTAGGGCTTTTTCAGAAACGCAAATTCTCAGGCTCCACCCAGACCGACCAACCTGAAACTCTGGGGTCGGGGGGACCCAGCCATCTGTGTTTTAATAACAAGCTGGGACCACTGCTTCACAAGAATCTGAAGCTTATTTACAAGGATGAGTCTATAGTTTTTAAGGAGGCTCATGAGTCAAGTTCCTGGCTTGACATCAAAATGGAGTTAAAAGACCAGCACATGCTGTACTTAGGGGATTCAGCCACCATCACCTCGCAAGAGCCCATTTTTCTGGCCACTGGTTAATCATCAACCTTGTGAGTTAGATTCCGCTATCCACATTTTTAGCTTCCCCAGTGGCTCAGATGACAAAGCATCTGCCTGCAATGCAGGAGACCCAGATTCAATCCCTGGGTCGGGAAGATCCTCTGGAGAAGGGAATGGCAACCCACCCCAGTATTCTTGCCTGGAAAATCCCATGGACGGAGGAGCCTGGCAGGCTACAGTCCATGGGGTCACAAAGAGCTGGACACAACTGAGCAACAAATGTTTCATTTCATTTTTAATCAGTATTTTTAGAGGCAGAGAAATGAAACACTAGTAGGAAAAGCCAGATTTACTCATGAGGCCAAGACCCAGAGTCACCGAGCTTTTTGCCCAGCTGCGCCAGGGGTGTGGACTGGCCCAGGTGCCTGTGAGTGGTCTGCAGGCAAGCTCACACAAGCACGGGGATAAGAACCATGAAGTCTGTACATATCAGTAGAGCCATAAGAAGACCTATCGTCAAGAAAGGATACCCTGCATCTGCAAAACAGTCTAACAATTCTGCAGCCTACTCAAAAGAACATGCAGAAAATTAAAAGTGAGCCATCTACATAATGGAGAAGGCAATGGCAACCCATTCCTGTATTCTTGCCTGGAAAATCCCATGGACAGAGCAGCCTGGCGGGCTACAGTCCCTGGGATCGCAAAAGAATCTGACACAACTTAGCGAATAAGGAGCAACAACATCTACATAAACAGCAGCCAACCCTTGAGATCCCGGGCTCAGGGCGCTAACGCTGAAGCCTGGCCTGCTTGCCTCATCTGGGTCCCATACTCCCTTAGGATCTCAGAGCTGGCTGGCAGCCCCTCACTGCTCTGAACACAGGCATGACAAGAAGGCAAGTTGATTTACAAACATATTTCAAATGATAGGGTATCATAAAAAACAATTTAGCCAGTCATCTGAATTCAATTTAGTGGAAAATCCCCTGGTTATAAACTGACCTCCTCCCCAGCCGGCAGCCTGGACAGTCTGAGTGTCTCAGCCTTCCTCCATCCAGCGTCCCCTCCCCTGCTAGACCAGGGTCTCCTCAGACCCCCACGTGGGCTTTCACCTTCCTCCCAAACCTCATTTTCACAAATACGCTCTCTTGCAGCGTAAATTTCATGCCTACCCGTATACACCACAAGACCCACCATTGCCAGCTCAGAAATTAACTCAAAATAAAACACAAGGGACGCCCCCGGTGGTCCAGCGGTTGAGAATCCGCCTTGCAATGTAGAGGACGTGGGTTCAATCCCTGGTCGGGGAACTAAGATCCCACAGTGCCTCAGCACAACTAAGCCTCAGCCGCCACGGAAGACCCCCCTCCCCACCGTGTGACATGATGGTCCCGTGGGCCGCAACTGAGACCCAACACAGCCAAATAAATCACAAATAAATATTTCAAAACTACATATAATACAAGGCTCGCAAAGTCTGAGCAGGTGATTATTTACCACTATTATAAATAATATATAACACGTGGGAATGGAAAAACATGTTTAGGACAAGTACCTTAAGAGGAAAAGGTACACTACACACACACGGTATAAAAATGTTATTTCCAAGGGTGGACAGGGTCTATTTTGTTGACAAAAATAGCTATGTTGGGATGATGCCAACATCAGTCTTTAAACATTCTCTAATAAACATGCATCGAATTAACAGACATGAGTTTGAGCAAGCCCCAGGAGACAGTGAAGGACAGGGAAGCCACAGACAGGCGCGCCACAGTCCACGGGGTCGCGGGGGGTCGGACACGGCTTAGTGAACAGAACCACAACAAGCGTACGTCAGACACACGACACAGCGGGCCTGCTGGGGCCCACCGGGCGGCACAGGGCCCGGCGCCCGCCTCTGTCACCGTCCCCACCTGCTTCCCGTGGCCCCACGGGGCCCTCTGCCCAGATCCACCCCTCACTGCGCCAACTCCTCTCTCCTCCAGATCCCAGCGTGCCCACCACCTCCTTGGAGACGTCCCCTGCTCGCCTCGTCCACATTCTCCTGGTAGAGTCGCTCATCACAGCCTGTCCTTCCCCTGAGCTGCACGCATCTCAGTAGGTAATTATGCTTTCACTTTGGAAGTTATACACTTCATTATAGACTGCATGAAATAAAACAGTGGTTCGATGCTACGGTACCCGCTGCCCCAGTGTACCCAGCACACCTCTGCGGCTCCAAAAGTGTTTGTCAATGAGGGAGGATTTTCACAGCCCGGGCATCCAAACAGCATTCACCTCCCAAAATGCACACACACGCACACACACACAGACACACACACTCTCTCACGCCCCACCACTCCTGGATTTTGTTCCAGATCTTCACTCTCTCCCGTCAGCGGAGGTCCAAATCTTGACACCACCTGTGATTTCTCACACTCATGCCCTATGCTGAGAACCAGTGACCTGGGAGAAAGGTTTTCTTAATTCACACTCATGACCCTTACGATCGTTTGATGCCTATGTTACCTATTAAGAACCCATCAATGCCACGGGAGCAGGAACCACATCTGCTGACAGCGTTCCAAAAATAATGCTCCCTGAGTTTAACTGAGTTGAGTGTTGTGGGTTCGGGATCATTTATATCATCATGAATGCCTTGCTGGCCCAAAACACAAAGCCTTAAAGAAAAAGAAAAAGCTTCTCACAATTTTGTTTCTAATTTGCTTTCTCTACCATGGACACAAACACCTAATCTCAGAAAGTGCCTCAGAAAGTCACTCTTACCTAACGAACATTTCCAGACTCACCACCACACCTAATGTGATGACAGATACAGCCACAGACGACAGAAAACAAGTTGTGTCGGAGGAACTGACAAACGGCTGTTCCCGGCTCAAACACAGTCTCCCTGGACAGCTTTTAAAATGTAATTGCTGGAACCACTGGGTCCTCCCCGCTCCTGTGAGCAGACCAGGAGTATTGATCGCGTCCTGTTTTTATCGCAGCCGGCTCAGCAAGTCCTCGGACGCTGGCAAAGGGGACAGGCGATGGATTCCTGGCTTGAGCTCTGTACTGGGAAGCCGGGCAGCTGCTGCCACCTACAGTAGACACATGGACCTGCGCCGTCCAGAGGGCTCTGCCGGCCGCGGGAAGGCATTTGCCGAGCTCACCGTGGCTGTCTAACGGCTGGGGTCACATGGAACGCCCAACGAAGGACCCCTGGCTTTAAAATGTATGGGCCGATGCTTGCTGATATGATATGTAAGTTTCCCAGACAATTCTGGCCCAAGAACCAGCATTTTGCGCACGCCTGCTGGGCAAACAACAAACCAGACAAAAGTGATCATGGTATCACCACCAACTTTCTGAGCCCGGCACCGTCCAGGGAACCCACTGCGCTCCTCCAACCCGTCAGCAGACAGACCTTCAGGCAAGAGCAGCGGCTCGCTGGCTTTGAGACTCCGTGCAGTACTGGGGACGGTGGAGGTGTTTGTTTTGGTGCTATTTTGTTTCATTTCCTTCAAGAAAAACTATTTCTGAATTGGTAAATTCTGGAAATTAAGAAAGCAGCGGGGTTAGGCAGATTTTCTTGTTTAGCTCACCAAACCACAGGGACAGAGCCCTCGGGTCTGCAGAGCAATCCAGCGGTTTTGCAGGTTACTGGAGAACTGCCCACCGCCCCAGGCAGGTCTTGTACATGAATTTCAGGGTAAATTTTGGGTTTCTCACATAGAGATATTTTATGCCATCACCATGAGCACCACTTCTCTTCCCATAACTCGAACTCACACACACTATACATACACACCACAAACATGTACCCACATACCACACACACAACACAAGCACACACACACCAAAACCATACACACACTCACACACACTATACATACACACCACAAACATGTACCCACATACCACACACACAACACAAGCACACATACACCAAAACCATACACACACTCACACACACTATACATACACACCACAAACATGCACCCACATGCCACACACACAGCACAAGCACACACACACCAAAACCATATACACACACTCACACACACTATATATACACACCACAAACATGTACCCACATACCACACACACAACACAAGCACACACACACCAAAACCATACACACACTCACACACACTATACATACACACCACAAACATGCACCCACATGCCACACACACAGCACAAGCACACACACACCAAAACCATATACACACACTCACACACACTATACACACACACCACAAACATGTACCCACATACCACACACACAACACAAGCACACACACACCAAAACCATATACACACACTCACACACACACAGACTACCACCACAGTTTAAAACGCTGATCTTTTGTTACTTCCTTGCTTTAAGAACTCCAATTGCTTGCTACTGCCCTTAGAAAACTGACCACGGTCCGTAATGACAGCTGAGGCCTGCTTCTTTCTCCACGACTGGGATCTGGCCCTCTTTCTAAGCGGCGGCAGGGACTGTCCGCGGTACCTGGAGAACATCTGTGACATCGGTCCCCCCGCCCTCTCCATCCCTCCCTTCACTACCCAAGCTCATCCTCATTCATGTGGATTCCAGAAACAGCCCCTTAGATCGCATCCAGGTCTCCAGGTCCCTTCTAATCCATCCTCCTCTGTGGCCAGGATCTCTCTTGCTAAAGCACACAGTTACGTTGGTCCCTGGCTTAAAAAACGTGCAAGGTAAAACTACACATGTGCTAAAATTTCACAGAACTATGCACCGAGAGAAAAAAGACTGAGTCCTGTCAAGACGGGTAAAATCTGAATAAAGTCTCTATTGGTTACTAGGACTGCAGCAGGGACAGCACCCTGGTTTTGCTAAGTGTATCATGGTTACTCTGTAAGATGGAACCATGGGGGAAGCTGGGGGCACATGGGAAATCTCTGTACTAATTCTGCAACTCTTCTGTGAATCTACATTTTTAGATTAAAAAAAAACCCCACAACATGCATTTGTATGACTACTCCAGGTATACAAACTGAAGTCAGACTCCTAATTGTGGGGTATAAGGTTATTCGCATCATTAATAACCTGGCCGCAGGAAACTTCCAGACACTGCAGCTTCATGCCCGCTGCATTTTACACAAAATCCAAATGAATATACCATGCAGTTCCTCACCTCTGTGTACTGGGTCACACTCCTGCTGGAATTTCCTTTTCTACCACACTTCATCTTTCTAGACTGAGGGTGGAGCCCCCACTTTCAGGAGGCCTTCCTATCTTCCTTAAAACTAATCATGCCTTATCTAATCCAGAAAAGAAGAAAACTCTTTAATTCAAAAAGATGTATATACCCCAATGATCATAGCAGCACAACCTAAGTGTCCGTTCACAGATGAATGGATAAAGAAGTTGTGAGATATGTATATTTTATACATATATATATAATATATATATAATACCCTATATTACTCAGCCATAAAAAGGAATGAAATAATGCCATTTGGGGCAACATGGGTGGAGCTAGAGACTGTCATACTAAGTGAAGAAAGTCAGAGAAAAAGCATCATATGATACCTTTTATACATGTAACCTTTAAAACAAATTATAGAAATTAACTCATTCACAAAACAGAAATAGACTCACAGACATAGAAAATAAACTTATGGTTAGTAGATGGGAAAGGGGGAGGGATGAATTAGGATTTGGGGATTAACAGATATACTCTACTATATAAAAAATAGGTAAACAACAAGGACCCACTGAATAGCAGAAGGAATGAACTATATTCAATATCTTGTACACATAAATGAGGGACTTCCATGGTGGTCTAGTGTATAAGACTTTGTGCTCCCAATGCAAGGTAGGGGAACTAGATCCCACACGTGACAACTAAGAGTTCATATGCCACAACTAAAGACCCGCGTGCCGCAACTACGATTTGGTACAGCCAAATAAATTTAAAAAAAAAACCTACAATGGAAAAGAATCTGAAGAAAGATAGGTAGGTGTATAATCGAATCACTTTGTTGTACACCTGAAACTAACACAACATTGGTTTCTGTCTGTCTGTTTTTAATTTTATTTTTGGCCATAATGAACAGCATACAGGATCTTAGTTCCCCAACCAGGGATCAAACCCATGCCTCCTGTGGTGGAAGCACAGAGTCTTAACCACTCAGCTACCAGGGAAGTACCAATTCAACATTGTTAATCAACTGTGTGTGTGTGTGTGTGTGTGTGTGTGTGTGTGTGTGTGTGTGTGTGTGTGTGTGTGTGTGTGTGTGTGTGTGTGTGTGTGTGTGTGTGTGTGTGTGTGTGTGTGTGTGTGTGTGTGTGTGTGTGTGTGTGTGTGTGTGTACCCAGTCACTTAGTCATGTCTGACTCTTTGCAACCCCATGGACTGTAGCCTGCCAGACTCCGCTGTCCATGACATTTCAAGAGTACTGGAGTGGGGTGCCATTTCCTCTAGCCCTACATCTACCTTCACTTTGGTTCTCTGCTTCCAGGCTTTCCTCTTGGCTGTTTGTCTGTGGCCCCTACTGGTCAGGGAGCCCCTCCCATGCAGAGAGTCAACCACACTCAACATCTTTACTCAGCACCTACCACAGGGCCGGGTATGCAGGAAGCACCCTGCTCATCTCTGTTCCTGATGGCCCACGGCTAGTAACAACTAACACTGCCAGGGTAAGGAGCTTGGCTACTTTTACCCTCGACCTTGAAAGCTAAACAGTGTTCTTAGCATGGGCGAGGCACTGTGATGAGTTCTTTAGGTCACCCCCGGCCTGACGTCATCCTCAGTTCAGGTTTTCTAAATAAAGAGAATTCTACGACATTCATGAATATGAGTCTATCAAAACATACAGTAAGGTCGAAATTAGCAAGGAAAATAAAACCAGTGCCCCCCAAGCAAGCACCGAGTCACAGACCATCAAATACACTTATTAACCACTGGCAGAACCACGACTAGAAGGCTATCCTACTGATGTATTTGTTTGTCAGATAAGCACGGATGTCCAGTTTTTAACAGATGCTATTTATATCAGAATCATAACAAAAGTGCCATCCATCTGCCTTGGCATCCAGAGAAAACATAATTCAACACGAGAGTAAGAAATGGGCACAGCCCAACAGAAATGGCATTAGAAGCAAAAACTGTTGGAACTGGAATCATGGGGGGAAATTATCACTTGACAAAACTGGGAAAAAGTTGCAAGCAGCACAAAGGATTTTGGCAGCTAAATCCAAATACTTGAGAAAAATCTTCTCCCTGTCTATTCTGATATCAAATGATGTTCTGTCGTATTCGGGGCATATTCAGTTTAAAGCTCCCTTCTGGACCTTCTACACACTCACTCCCGTATTTACTGAGCACCTACATGTTTGGACAGTGGGAAAAATTAAGGGTTTAGAGTCGAGAAGACGTGGAGTCAAAATCAGTTCCATTATCTGCCATGCAAACTTGCAAGTTAATTAACCTCCTCCTCACCCAGTTTTCTCATTTGCAAAATGGAGATAATATCTCTCTTTAAAGCAAGTATTCTTACCAGGTGGCTCAGTGGTAAAGAATCCACCTGCTAATCAAGACACAGGTTCGATCCCTGGGTCATGAAGATCCCCTGGAGAAGGAAATGGCAACCCACTCCAGTATTCTTGCCTGGAGATTCCCCATGGACAGAGGAGCCTGACGGGCTACAGTTCATGGCCTGGGGTCGCAAAGAGTTGGACATGGCTGAGTGACACCATGCATGCACATTCTTAACCTGGGATCTAGGGACAAGGTTCACGTGTGCGCACTTCTGGACTTTCAAACTCTCTGAGATTAAATTCAAAAGGGTGTGAGAGATGATTTTTCTAGAGGGAGGATACATGGCTTCCACCAGGTCCTCAAGGGGCAAGTGACCTGCGATGGTTCAGTGAAACCCTCTACAGGCTGACGCTAGGACTTCCCTGGTGGTCCAGTTGTTAAGACTTTGCCCTCCAATGCCGGGCGTGTGGGTTTGATCCCTGGTTGGAGAACTAAGATCCCACACGCCACGGGGCATGGCCAAAAGCAACCAAACAAACAAAAAAGGCTGTCACGGGACCCAGAAAACGTATCCAAAGAGACTGACGCGCAGTAGTCTGTGCTCACTCCTAGACGGCTGTCACAGACTTTAGGTCCTGGGAAGGCAGAGAAAGAAAAATCAGAGCCCAGGTGGAAGGCAGGGAGACCGTTATGGTGCAAGCTGCTGAGTATGGTCTTGGGTTTTACAGGAAGGACAACAAAGGGTGGCAAACCAAAGTCAGTCCAGGAAGGGTCCAGCAGGAGAAAACGGCAGGGTGGAGACCCCAGGCAAAGGAGGGTGGTGATCTGACCGTCTCTGCAGTGTCCTCACTGCCTAGACCGGGGCCTGGCATGTGACAGGTGCTCAACATGTAACTGTTAAACAAACAAACAAATGACTGGAACCAACCCCGGGAACCAGATAACACCACTTGCCGAAAAACAAAATTCAGAAGGTGTTCCCAAAAATTTCTATTTTGCTGGCTATTGTTTAATCTTATTTTGTTATGTATTTTGTAAATTTTAACTCTGATTTGTGCCTTGTACTACTCAAAAATTCTATACAAATGCAACAGTCTACATTTTCTTCCCTTAATGGCTAGGACACTGAGCCTACACCCTGGGCACTCTGTGTTAAACTGGATCATCTGGGGCTTGCTGACGAGCCCCAGGAAAAATTTCCTTTAGATGGAGGCATTAGAAACACTTTCCTTTTTGGAGAGAAATTAAAATGCCTTATTTGCCTGGACAAAATGAATTCAACTTCTTTCTTTTTTTGGTTGTTTTGTTTTTAATTTTCTTTTTCCTGAGTTCAGGAAGTTCATAGCTAATAAAACAAAAGAGAGGCAGACTCACAAATATAGAGAACAAACCAGTGGTTACCAGTGGAGAGAGAGAAGGGGGGACGGGCAAGATGGAGGTGACGAGGAAAACAGGGTTGTTATGGGATTATGTGAAATCATGTGTGTGAAAATTTTGAAAATTATAAACCACTATAAAATTTAAAGAATCTTTCATTCGATTAAAAACAAACAAAAAAAGAAGCTCACAGCCACATTTGCAGCCCGACTATATTAACCATTACGAATTATCTGAGTATTCTCTTCTTGAAGTTACTTTCCTATTTACCATATTGTACTCCTCCGTCCATGGGATTCTCCAGGCAAGAATACTGGAGTGGGCTGCCATTTCCTCCTCCATGTATTGTTACAAGTCCCCTCAAAGCCCAGTGGGATGTGCAGAGCACACACATCTCTGAGAGCGAGAGGGGACTGTCTGAGAAAGCAGGCCCTGTCACCAGGCAGTCCTGGAGCAGAGGTCACATGCCACCACCTAGCTTCTCTGCATCCTTGCTACCTCATCTGTAAAATGGGAATAATAACTGTACTGTTTCATAGGCAAGAAGCACTAAATTTAAAAAAAGTAATGAGAGGTTCCAAACTGTGCCTGGAACACAGTGAGTGCTTAGTATTAGCCAGGAGGAGCAATGGTAATAGAAATAGTCAAACTGCAGAAAAACAGGTGAAAGGATAACGGTGGCGTCTGAAACAAATTAAACAATATAGCAGTAAAAGATTGAAACCAAGAGAAAAGAGTAAAAAACGAAGCTCTTTCATACTGGAAGTGTATCATGTTCATATGTTATCTCCATTCACAGAGTTTCCCCAAACATTCCTTCCCTTTACATCTCCTCTTTTAAATGGCGTGGATGTCCTGGGCAGCACTGTGTGGAAAGTGAATCAACAGTTAACTAGTACAAGGATCCAATCTGTATAACTGCACAAACCTAGATTTGGGGTGGAACTCGCTCAGTCGTGTCCGACTCTTTGCAACCCCATGGACTATACAGTCCATGGAATTCTCCAGGCCAGAATACTGGAGTGGGTAGCCTTTCTCTTCCCCAGGAGATCTTCCCAACCCAGGGATCAAACCCAGGTCTCCTGCATTGCAGGTGGATTCTTTACCAGCTGAGCTAGAGGGGAAGCCAGATCTGGGGTAATTTTAGGTATATACACTTCACAAAAAGGTTAGCTCTCTTGTGATATTTAAAGGAATAAAGTGACTTTAGCTTCTTGCCTCATCACACTTTCTCATCTATATTAAACAGCTTATTTTCCAACCCTGGCAGGGGAAGGAATCATCCAAGAAAAACTTCAGTGACTCTCCTCATCTACTAACCTTAAACATTCACTTGATACCAGTCAAGAGGCTTTACGAAAACAACTGTCTTGTTAACAGCCAGTGGGCTCCCAGTGGATTCCTGCTCCAGGCGGGCCCCAGACTCCTGAGCATCCTGCTAGAGCTGGTTCTGTCTCCATGTGCCAGTCAGCTGGAGGGGTCACAGCAAGGGCGATGCAGAGATCTCTGCACAGGAGAGGTGGACAGCTGCAAAAGGGTAGGGACACGGAAGACAAAGTGGACAGCAGATTTAATGTCTCAGGTAAGCAATTCTTGACAAATATCTACAAGCACAAGCACCTGCCATGAGCCAGGCCCTAAACTCACGGTGTTGTTCCCATGAGCACAGGTGACTGAAATAAGTCCTTGCCCTCCTGAAGCTTGCAGTAAGACTGAGTAGGAGACAAACATGTTCACAGATAATCAAAGGGCCCTTGCCTGATTCACTTTCAGTTCCCCAGACTTAGCCAAGTAAATACATCTGTTGAAGACAATGGATAAAAGAGAAGGAACAGCAGTATGTGAAAGTCGAAAAAAAATTTTTTTTTTACAGCATTTCTGTAGGTCCACTCATTTGGCGGCACACACAATTTAACAAATATTATTAAATTACTCCTCTTGAAAAGGAAATAAGAGTCTTTTTAACAGGGGCAAGGCATCCTGAAAGGCAAAGATTTTCAGGACAGAAGGAAAAGGAAGTATGGGGTAATTCAGCCAATGGTCTTAAATAACCTCTGAGCATTTCAGAGAGTGCTTCCAAACAGAGTTCTGAGGGAGGCAGGAATCATTCCTGCGGTTTGAGAAAGAGGAATGTTCCAGAAAGCCTGAAGATTCTGACATGAGACAAGAGTGCTCAGTTTGAATTCTGGCTCTGCAACATCTAGTGGTGTGATTCTCGGGGACAGCCCCCTTCACCCTGCGGGGTTCAAGCCACCATCTACAAGGTGGAACTTAAAATATTCGAAAGGCTGCTGTGGGAACAAATGGAAGAAGAAAACATGAGACATTTTGTAAGTCGGAGTGATGTGACCCTCAGAGAGACTGGGAGGCAGATTCACCACCTTCTACGTTGTTTATAGTCGGTCTTTATAGAAATATAAAAAGGATGGGTCTATTCACTGCAGGAGAATATTCACTCTGGGAGACAGTGAAGGACAGGAAAGACTGGCCAGCCGCAGTCCATGGGGTCGCAGAGTCAGATGTGACTGAGCGACTGAAAAACAACAACGAATTCACTGCAGGAGCCCCCAGACCCGACAACGGCTCCTGGCACAGGCAGGCGCGCCACATACACACGTGCGTGAAACGAGTAAACGGGTCACTACCGCCCCCTGGTCACAGACAAGGACGGGATGCGACGTGTCCCGGGGCTGTGGCACCCCAGAGCTATCCTCCCGGGCCCTCCTCAGCGCCCCCCACACTCCCCGCTCCGGGCTCGTGCGCTCTTGCCGAGGCCGCTCCGCCTTACCCCGGCCCCTTTCTCAATCCTCCGACTCATGGAGGCCAACTCGGCGCGCGGACCCCAGGGAACTCTGGCCACAGAGGCTCAGCCCACGCGGTGTCTCTAGGACGCTGTTGCCCGAGCGACGACGGCGCTCGCTGACTGGAGAACATGTTTCCCCACCCGGCAAGAAACGGAGCTCCGATTGGCCAAGACGGCTAGGAAGTTGGCGCGCAGGGGCGTGGCCATGCCTGCCCGGTGGCTCCGCCCCCCGCCCCGCGGGAGGAGCTTCCGCCGGAGGTCTTGTACTCCCGGCGTGGGTACCCCAGCCAGAGTCAGGGTGGCTGGTGTCGTGGGAGCGCGTTTCTGTTAACCTGGCCGTCGCGCGAGCTGTCGGACGGGTCGCAGAGTACCGCTTCGAGCCGCGTGGCCGGGGGAGGTTAGTCTCATCCTGCGAAGCAGACTCCTCACCTGTTTAAAAAACCAAGCGTACCCACCCAGAGCCTGGGGTCAGGATGACGAAAGTCTAAGTGAAAGTCGTTCAGTCGTGTCTGACTCTTTGCAACCCCATGGACTATGCAGTCCATGGAGTTTTCAAACCAGAATACTGGAGCGGGTAGCCTTTCCCTTCGCCAGGGCATCTTCCCAACCCAGGGACCGAACCCAAGTCTGCCCGCCACTGTAGGCGGATTCTTTACCAGCTGAGCCACAAGGGAAGGCCTCAGGCTGAAGGCAGGTGTCTAAGCCCCGACCACGTCTGCGCCCTTCCTGCATGTTAGCACTTAGCGATTCCGATTGTTGCCCGCTGTGTCTAGTTCTGTCCTGCTGGCCTCCTCCCGGTGATCTGGGGAAAAGGCAGGACAAGGTTGCTTTGCCCAGCCTGGTATCCTCAGCACTCACATCCCGGTCTTCCTCCAACTCCAGTAGATAGGTAAATAAAGAGTCATCCGATGAGCCAGTTTTTTACGATGCTCACAGGCTGAGTAGAAACTTATTAAGTCATGTGGATAGTGGTGTGGTGTGGTTTAGTCGCTCCCGTCCGACTCTTAGGACCCCATGGACTGTAGCCCAGCAGCCCCTCTGTCCATGGGATTTCCCATTGGAAATACTGGAGTGGGTTGCATTCCCTCTTCCAGGGGATCTTCCTGGACCCAGGGATCAAACCTAGGTCTTCTGCATTTCAGGCAGATTCTTGACTGCCTGACACACCAGAAAAGCCCAGTAATAGTAGCAATAATGTGGCTGACTCTTTGGAGCACTGCCCTTGCGAGGCACCCATCTAAATACTTTATGTGCAATTCCTCTTCATTTATCTTCATAACAACCCTAGGACGTAGATACTAGGAGTAATTATTCCCGTTTTACAGATAGGACACTAAGGTACAGAGAGGCACAGTGAGTCAGTGGCAAAAGCAGGATTAGAACCCAGGCAGGCTAAGCCCCGAGCTTCCCTGGCGGCTCAGCGGTAAAGAATCTGCCTGCAATGCAAGAGACCCAGCTTTGATCCCTGGGTTGGGAAGTTCCCCTGGAAGAGGGCATGGAAACTCACTCTAGTATTCTTACCTGGAGAAATCCCAAGGACAGAGGAGCCCGGCAGGCTATAGTCCATAGGGTTGCACAAAGTCAGACACAATTAAAGCGACTACGCAGCAGCAGGCTGAGTCCCAGGTCCTGCTATGCATCACCTTGTTCCTCACTGTGTTAACTCACAGGTGAGAGAGAAGCAACGGCCCCGGAGGTGCAGCCTTACTGAGGAATCCCAGCCATGTGGTTCTATCAGTTGGTAAGTTACAGGGTGACCTGCCGAGAGCCCCAGAGAAGGATGTTTTATGATTCCTCTTGTCAATATGACTATCCATCACTGGTTAGCTAGGTTTCCTACTCACTGAGAGTCAATTCATGTCTTCTCTCTGCTCAGACCTCCCACACCCTTTAACCCATTACCCTGAGTGAGTGACCTCACCTCAGGTCCCACTGAGAAAACCAGTCCATAAGAAGGGAACGTACGTTTGCCTTACCATCACTGTGGCCCCCATCCCTTCTGCTGTTGTTCCAAAAGAGGCTTTGGAACTTTGGAACCAAAAGGGTGCTTTCCACAGAGGCCACTTCTGCCCCTAGTGTCCTAACCCCCATCGCCATTCACCAGCTCTTGGACTGAACTGTTCAGGTCAGCAGTTCTCCAAGGGTGGTCTGGGGACCCCTGAGTGTCCTGAGACCCCCTTCAGAGAGTCCATAATTGTCAAAACTATCTTTGTAGTAAGATGTTGTTTGTGTGTTCACTCTCACTTTCTCATAAGTGTACAGTAGGGTTTTCCAGACACTACATGATGTATGACTTTGCGACAGAATGAGAACAAAAATAGGAGAATCCAGCTGTCTTCTGTTAAGGCAGATATTAAAGAATTCATAAAAATATAAAATGGCCTTTCTTCACTCGTTCTTTTTGTTTTGGAAAATACAATTGTTTCATAAAATGTTACTATATGACGGGTTTATTGTTATTTTAAATGAATTGGTAAACAAATGTTTAAACTTTTGATCACTTTTACTGTCTAGTATGATAAATAGTGACAGATAGAACTCACAAAAAACAAAAGCTTTGGGGGATCCTCAGTACTTTTCAAGAGTGTAGGACTTCCCTGGCCATCCAGTGGTTAAGACTCCACGCTCTGGGCTTTCCTGGTGGCTCAGGGGTAAAGCACCCGCCTGCCAGTGCAGGGGACACAAGCTCCATCCCTGGTCTGAGACGATCCCACTGGCCGTGGAAAAAACTAAGCTCCTGCCCCACAACTATTAAGCCTGTGCTCTAGAGCCCGAGAACCGGAACTGCTGAGCCCAAGGGCCATAACTACTGAAGCTCCAACACCCCAGAGCCTAAACTCTGAAACAAGAGAAGCCACATGAGAGGCCCAAGCACCACAACCAGAGGGAAGCCCGCGCAGCAGTGATGACCCAGCACAGCCAAAAATAAATAAAATTTTAAAACGCCAGGTGGTGCTAGTGGTAAAGAACCTGCCTGCCAGTGCAGGAGAGGTGAGAGCCTTGGGTTCAATCCCTGGGTCGGGAAGATCCCCTGGAGGAGGGCATGGAAACCCACCCCAGTATTCTTGCCTGGGAAATCCCATGGACAGAGGAGCCTGGTGGGCTACAGTCGATGGGGTCGCAAAAGAGTTGGGGCACGACTGAAACAATCCAGCCCAGACACACGCAGGTTTGATCCCTGGTCAGGGAAGATCCCAAATGCCACGTGGCATAGCCGAAATGAAAAAAAGATACCTTTCAGTACCACTGAAACCACTTACATTCCCTGCTCAAGAAATTGCTACAGCCTCTAACTACGCAACCATTGTAAGACTTTGCCTCTGGAAACCTTTGATGAAATCTGGAGACGCAAACCATGGAAAGGTGAGGGAGGTATGTTTACACCTGTGGTAATCCAGCAGCTGGCTCATCTCTCAGTGATCCAGAAGAAACTCGGGGTGCTGGAGAGCTACGTGTGCCCTCCAGGTGCCGAATACTCACAGCTACATTTTCACCACACTTCAGTACCTCTAGGAGACCAGGCTGTGAGATCAAGGCTGTAATCATCTCATGGTTAATCAACAGCGATGTTATAAATGGAAGTTATGCTTTCATGTAGAGTAATAAGTAGCAGGAACCGATTAACCCCTCAGAAGTTAAGTGCTGTTTTCCACCTCGTCTATTAATAAAGGATGGACGAGCTGGCACGTGCCACGAATGCATGGTCCATCGAAAGGGAAGCGGGGGACGTCCCTGGGAAGCCTACTTGAGATTTCTCTGGCGGTTGTGCTTTTGGTGGCCTCGCAGGATGGAGACCAGACTCTCCTAAGCTGTCCTTAGGCGAAAATAAAATTAAATGAAAAGAAATGAGGTACAGACATCTCTTTTGGAAGAACCACCGTGGTTATTTTTTTCTTTGCTAAAATAGGTGCTTCCTCTCTGGGCGGGATATGTACCTTGACAGATGACGCAGCTGCTCATTTTAGTTCAATCAGCCAGAAACTAAATTGCACATTTTAAACATTGTCGCTACAAATAATTGATTATCGTCTGTAAACAGGGGACCATTTTAGGATCGTCTGTGGAGAGACAGGTAGCAGCTCCTGGGTTTCTTTCCCTTTTCGTGCGCCAGTAGACGGGGACGCCTTTCATTTCCCTTAACAGTTACTGCCTGTCTCTGCTCGTGAAGACAGGAATCAAAATCCACTTATCTTACCCCTGAACAAGATTCCATGGTGAAGAATACCAGTGTTTAGAATTTTAATGAATTCTGCCCTCCGAATGTCTTATTGCAGCAATCTGAGAGGAACGGCCCACCCTCCGGAACAAAGAGGCAGTTAGAAAATAACAATTTCATGTTTCCTACACCTGGGCAACTAGCAAACCCCTGACAATCACAAGCAATTCTCTCTGCTGAGAGCCAGGATCTCGCGACAGCTTGTAATTAGTGCTGTTTAGCATTTAATTTGCCTTTAGTTAGGTAACAAGCATTTATTGATTACCTGATAGGAATGGAGCGCTGTGCTAAACACAGGCTGGGGACAGAGTGATGAATGAGGCACAGTCTCTACTTATAGTCTACTTGGGGCTGAAAACACATCCTTAGGAAAGGAAACTTGAAAACAGGAACAAAATGTTTTCTTAACAAATGTAAACCAATATCCCATTATAGAGAGTTATTAACCTTAGAGAATTCAAGGCACACTCCTGGCACACTCCATTCTAAGGAGAAAAGTACTTGCTGCCATGGCTTGTCTCATGGTGAGAGTGGGGACACCCGAGTCACTCCTGCTCTGGACTAAGGAAGGTTCTGGCCTTTTCTGCTGCAGAGTCCCAAGTGTGATAGGGACCCAGGAGAGAGAGAGAACCACCAGCCCCTGACAATCTGTCTGCCACAATCTGCAACCCCTCTGACATCTTTGGTAAAAATGGAAGCCTGGGTACCCACAGGACGGCAGCGTCAGAGAGCTAAGTTAATTCATGATGACCTCCTGGAGACCGTTTTTTGAGGCCAGCTTGCGGCAGGTGGTGGACATAAATTGGCAACACTTAGAAATAGCAGCGAAGAAACAATGGCAACCCACTCCAGTGTTCTTGCCTGGAGAATCCCAGGGATGGGGGAGCCTGGTGGGCTGCCGTCTATGGGGTCGCACAGAGTCGGACACGACTGAAGCGACTTAGCAGTAGCAGCAGAAATAGCAGGGAGGGCTTTTCAAAAGGGCAAAATGGTCCAGCCGAGTTGAGGAAGAGCTTGTGAGGGGTGTAAGAGTGAGCTGTGAGGCCAGACCAGAGAGGGCCCAGGCGGTGAGTCACAGATGACATGCTTGCAAAGTCCGAGGCTGTTGAGACGACCAGGGTAGGTTGAATTCAGTGGCCAGTAGGGACGCTCCAGACATCAACATGTCTTTTCTGAGCTCTTCTCAGCACCAAGGAGAGTGAGACATGGTTGACTCTCAAGAAGCAGATGGTTGCTGGGTTCGGGGTCTGTTAGGAGGGGTGTGGCAGTGGTCCCCACCCCTTGGAGGAGGTGCAGTGGGAGAGTCCAGGGGTTTCTCGGAGTAGACCATGCCCGAGCTGAGCTTCAAGCTTAAGTCAGTGTCGTCTGGGTGGAGTCCAGGCAGAGGGGACAGGCTGAGTTGGGCAGAGGGGACCAAACAGCCAGGGGTTCTTGGGCAGACTGAGATGGGTGCCAAGGTACCAGCTGCATTTGAGTTAAAAAAAAAAAGTTTTTTCTAGAAATCACATGTACTGTGGACGCTAAAGGGGAGAAATAAGAGACAAGAAAAATAGGGTGGGGGGAGATTTTTAACCAAATCACTTAAGTTTTTTTGAGGATGCAAAAGACTGGAGAAGAGTCTTATTGGCTTTGGGAGTTTTTCCTTCTGCAGAGATGGCCTTGCTCACGATATTTTAAGACTTCTGTTCCCAGCTGGTGCCCGACACCACAGATACATGTAAAGATGACAACTCTCAAGAGGGGAAAATGCATTTTCTGGTTGATTTCTTTTTTCATATTTTAAACACATTTCGCATTCTCTGGTTTTTAAAGAAGGCTTTTAATAGAGCACAGATGCCTTCCGTCAATGGTGAGGGGGACAGATTTAAAGACTGCAGCTCAGACATCCAGTGCCAACTAGCTTACAGGGATCCAAGTGTGAGAATCAGACTGTCATTTGATGTGTAGACTTGGCAAAGGCTCAGCACGCCTTGGAGAAGGCGGTGGTAGGCCCAAGCTGTGTGCCGGGTGCTCCCGTAACCAATTCTCTCTGCCCTCTCCGGCAAAGTCCATCCCCGGCTAAAAACGTCATGATCTCCCCCATGGATCAGCTCCTCTGGGGTTGGATGGATAGGCGGTTTGACCACTTAAGAATCACAGCATGCGTGGACAGGGTAGGATTTCAAAACACCTGATATGAGACCTCCTCGTTATGAGATGAAAAGGGGCTGTCCCCTCGGTCCCACCAGTGGAGGCAGAGTGGGTTAGAATCGAATGCCTGACTCTAGTGCGTCCTATTTCTTCCCACCTGGCATGCCCATCTCTGGCGCCTGCCCGACTCACATACCACCTGTTTACAGACCCACTCTCGCCCTGTCTCTTCCATCCAGCCGTCTTCCTGCTGTCACTGAAGTCGCCTCTCTTGCTCGCCATCGTCGGAGGGCTGGCTCTCTGCACCGCTCCTTCTGTTCCTGACTGCGGAGGAGGCAGGGCACCAGCCTAGGTCTTACTTGGGAAGTTATGGCCCCCGAGGGCAGGACCAGGAGCAGTGCGTAGAAGGGGCAGGGCAGATGGTGTTCAGAAAAAATGAAACCCACTCCAATAGTGCAAGATGCCCCTCAGCAAATATTAGGTGCTAATTATATGCCATATTCTGACCTAGGAAAATACAGCCCAGTCCTGTTTTCAGGGTGTTGCTGTCCACACGGGAAGACCAGTGCAGAGCAGTAGGCGGGGGTGGGATGGGAGGAAGGCAGGGAACACCTGGGAGCGGAGGGGCGACATTCACCAGGTTGGGCAGGGCTGGGCATCTCAGGCAGGCCAGAGAGGAGGGAGGCCGAGAGGCGGGAGAGGACCACCAGCAATGGAATGACCGTCCCAGCCTGTGGGGACTGGACGTCCAGGGATGTCAGAGGGCATTCCTCGCTGGGGGAGGCTGGACCGCCTGGCCAACGTGCCACTCCAGTCTGAAAGCACTTGTTCAACAGCGAGGGATGGAAGGTGATGCCTTGTGGGCAGGGCTGGGACCAGGCTCTGCGGGAGGACCGGATCCACAGGGCGGAGTTCTCCGGGACACACAAGGACCCCCTCCACCATTGCAAACAGCAGCCACCCCACTCAGAAAGGCAACAAAGCTGTGCCACACGTGGGGCCTCCCACGTGTAGGCGGGGACAGGGACTGCGCACCCACCTGCATCCACAGGCCTGCAGGGCCTCGCTGTGGACTGAGGAAGTCAGCTGGCACCTGTGACTTGGCCACTAGGGGGCGCTCACCTGCAAGGCCAGGCACAGACCAGCGATTCTGTGACCATCCCAGGAAGTTAGCGTGATGCAGTTGTATATAAATTGTGACACTGGATTGGAGAAGTTAAGTGGCTCACCTTCTTGGGCCTTTCAGATGAAGGGACTGGGTGCATGGTGGGTGGGGGATGGATGAGCCCTGGATGGCCGTGTCAGAGCCTGGAGGGCACCGGGATGGGTCCAGCTGGTGGGGCGCTGTGGCTGAATTCAGCTGCTTGCGAGTTAAAGCCTATGCAGGTCCCCCAAGTGCCTTTTGGAATCTTTTTAGTTTGCAAAGTCAAAAGGCCAAGCAACCCGGGACTTCCCTGGAGACGGGGACGTGCAGGAACCCCGTGGTGGGATCCGTAAGGTCAGCCCACTGCCCAGGCCTCTCTGGCCCTGTCCGTCTGACCAGATGTTCCTCGCCTCGGTCCCTCAAGCCCCACCCACCCCCAGAGACTACTACCCACAGAGGCCACTACCCCTGGGTCACTCTGCTGTCCAACCTGGCTTCACTCGTAGGGTCCACGGCACCTTTGGCCTTGAGTCATTTTGCCCTTGACTTGGCTCCAAATGCCAGAGGCAGCGACGGCTCCCAGCACACACGCCGCCCCCTGAGGGCTCTCAGAGCCAGGGCCTGGGGCGGAGGGTACCTCGGGGATGTTCAAACACAGCCGGCCACCCCCTCGTTCTGTGGACCCGGTGAACCATGAGGCCGGTGCTGGCCCCTCACCCTCTCTACCCGCAGCAGGGTTGAGGGTGAGGGGCACGCCCAGGCAGCATTGCTTCAGTTAAGCCTTCTTGAGCCTTCATTTCTTCTTACAAAATCCAACTCTCGTGATCCCTGAGACTTTCTGGGAGCTGGGCTCCTGGCCGCGCCGGCCACCAGCCTCTGAGCACTGCCCAGCACACGCCCCCTCCCCCAGGCGGCGCCCAGCCCCGGGCCCCTCACCTCCCCCTGGTCTCCGCTCAGGGGGCCACTCCTTGTCGAACTCCCTGGTCCTTCAGGAGCGCACGGGTCCCCAATAGCCCACTTGGGCCTGAACACACCGTGGGTTTTATGACATCACTGCCCCACCAGAGCTGGCAGGCCACACAGGCCGGAGACCCCAGTGCCGCCAGCAGCGCCCGCGGCCGTCAGACATGTGTCCTGAGTGGATCCAGGGACTGTGGTAAAAGATCCACAGGGCAGAGCTCCGTGAAGGCGCGCCCCGCCCTGCCTCTCGATTCAGCGGCTCCACCTTTATTATAATCTGCCTGATTTTAGGTGATCTGTAGGTGATTTAGGAGCAGACCCCCCACCCCAGAACATTGCAGACTGGATGTGGGCCCAAGGGGGGGTCTAGGTCATCCCAAACACCAAAATAAATTCTGGGACTTCACCTGAGACCTAAAGGAACTAGTTCATTTGAAAATCAGCATGACTTTTCAAAGAGCCCAGGCTTTTTATCCAATAAAAGAATGTCTTGGACTTCCTTCCCACACGGCATCAGTTAGATGGGCTCTGGAATTCACGGGGGCAAAGGACAGTCAGCAGGTCGGTCTCGACACCACCGTCTGCCTTGTTGAAAGGGACCTTCCCAGACTGAGGCAGAAAGCCCTGGACCCCACGTGCGGCAAAACCTCTTCCCACTTCTCTCCTTCTCCCCCACCCTCCCTCTCACTTCAGCTGCAAAGAGATACCAAAAGGTGATGGGACCAACAGCCAGGGAGAGTCAGCCCTTGGAATGTTGAGTCCTGGTGACCCAGCCCACCTGACTTGGGCCGAGATCCTCACCCCAGGGGCAGCGGACACCTCAGTGGGCTCTCTCTTACCGCCCTGAAATCCACAGGGGACCACAGCGGGGTGCGGGGGGCCCCCAACTCCCCCTACCCCCGTCAGCACAGGCAGGACACGAGGCATGGGATATGTCTTTATTAAAGATGCAAGCAAGCACAGAGAAGTCTCACGTGTGGTGCTCAGTAACACCCATACAGTACTAAAAATAGAAAAATAGAAAACAAATTTCACAGAAAGCAGCCGCCCTCGCAGATACACAGAAAGAAGGTGCTGCCAAGCCCACCGCGCAGTGCCGCGGACCCCTGCCCTGGCCAAGCTGCTCTTCTCGCCAAAACGACTGAAGCACGCACACCCGCCCGTTTCCGGATGGCGCACGGCACAGACCCTCCCGCAGAGGAGGCGACTCCTCTGGCCCCACCACCCCGGGCACATCCCAGCCACGGACAGCGGGACAGCCCGGTGCACAGGGGCCGCGACACACGTGCACGTCGGTGGCCGGCCCTGCGGCTCTCCCGCCGCCTCTTGTCGGTCCTCCGGCCAGGCGTGGGCCGGCTAACGAAGGGGAGGCGGGGCAGGGCGGCCCCCGCCTCCGGTTCCTGGAGCAGCACCGAGGTGACCCTGCCAGCCTATGCGGGCCAAGACAGGGCGCCACACGCACTCAGCGGGTCTCCAGAGCTGAGAGCCGCAGGCCCAGACGCAACAATGAACGGTAGGTATAGACCCAGGAGTTCTAGAAAGTACTATCAAGCCATCTATTTGCCAACATAAGCAGGTATCTGCTTCGGGGAATCAAAGACCCTAGAACGAAAAGTCAGGTTGTGAGCAGGTTCTGTCTCTGCTGGGGAGGGGCGGGGGGGGGGGGCAGTTCTTGGGTCGCTGCGTTGCATGCCCGTCCCGCCGGGTCCTCTGTGTCGGCCTTGGGGTGCTGGCCCGAAGGCAGCCTCTGAAACCCCACCCCGCGAACAGCTCCTGCTGCAACTCAGGGCAGCTGCTGACAACTGAGCGCCACCGGGGAAACTCGGGCCCCCCACCCCAGCCTCACCCCAGACCTCACCAGGGGAGGACAGAATGGCTGTGCGTGTGAACGACAAAAAAAAAAAAGTCAACCCTGAGCACTTCCTACCACCTGGGTGTGGCTCTCCTGAGCCCCTCGGAAATGAACTTTTATTTGGTTTACTAACATTTATTTAGGTTTCCAGTGAAAAGCTCTATAAAATACAATACGTAGTGTGGGTTGTAATAAAGGTAGACACTCTAGTTGCATATGTTAACGGACGTGACACGTGTGGTCCACCAGAACCGCCATCTTTGTGGGCAGACGTTTAGACTTCAAAGGCGAGACAGCTGCTCTGGATCAGAACTCAAACCCGCTTTATCCAACTTCTCGGCCATGTCCCCTCCCTCCCCCGGGGTCTCACTTCCAGAGTCTGTCCAGCAAGAAACAAATGAGCAAACGGGACTCTGAGCTATAGTGTCTGGTACTGTGAGCATGCAAGTGTGCGGTTGCTGATATTACAAATAAAAGTCGAAAGTGAGGTCGCACTTCCCCATCTTCTGCTTGTACACCAGGTCGAACTTCTCGTTCATGGAGACGGTGAAGATGTCTTTCCACAGCCCGACCCTTCCTGCAACACAGACAAGGGCGGGGCGTGCTGAGTTCACTCGCGGTCAGGCCAGCTGCCAAACCACAAGGAGCTGGGGAGAGGGACCTGGAAGGTTCCAGACCTATTCCCGGAGCCCTCTGAACCTGTCCCGTGGGGATCACGACAGCCATGTGAACTACCGGCTAGCTGAGCCCGCTTCCCTGAGTCTGGCCATCCCAGTGTGCTTTCCACTCAGGACCACAGACGTGCAGAGCTGAGGCCCTGGGGAGGGTCGTGGCCGTCCACTGCTGGCCCCCAGCAGCAGGCAGAGTGGGCACCAAGTCCCAGCACCCCCGAGGACAGTGTCCGTGGAGCGGGTCTGCGGTTCAGGTGCCACGCGGGATCTGTGTGCTCCGTGACACCACTACTCACGCAGTTCAACAGCTCCACCAAGGCAGCTGCTGCTGCTGGAAAATTTTAAAAGGGAAATAGAAAGTCATCCCCGAAAAGGCAGAGCGTGTTAGGGTGGGCAGGGAGCTGCCAGGGCCAGGTCAAGGGTGGAGATTTCGAGAAGCCTGCCCATGTGACGTCAGGGGAGAAGTGACAGGGAATAAAACCATCAGAGCTCCCAACTCCACACCAAAACCAGTCCCACCCAGGCCCCCGTGGATGCTCCATCACAGCAACAGGCCTGTGAGGCTTGGTCAGACCCCCTCTACCCGCCCCCTGCAGGACATGAGGGGCCTGGAGCCAACAGATTGATGGGCCGGCACGGGCCTTCCCCTTCTTCGTGAAGGGAGAGAGCTCAAAATGACAAAAACTGCTGAACCCACTTTCCTTAACTACAAGATCTTCGGTTCTGGTCACTATGAATATGTGAAGGAGTCAGGAGCAGGTCCCTGTCCTCCTGTCTGCAGTAAGTGCATCACCCCGAGCACCAAGGCCGCGCTTTTTACACACTGGCCTCGGGGCACTGAGATGCTCGTCTAGAATTCTGTTCACCGTCGGCATCTCTGACAGCAGAGCTCTGACTGTCCCAGCAAGCATCTCTCATTAAGCTGCGCTATTAACAGTCACCCGTCCTGGCAGGACCTGATGTATGAAACTGCAATCCTGCAAACGCTGAGCTAACAAATCCAAAGTGACATGGATTTTCTCTTCGGTGATGAAAAATTATGTCAGTGATGGAGAGGAAAAAATGCAAGAGACTGTTCTTGCTACCCTCTAAGGACAGCTTGGGTCAGAATTAGCAAGCTCTAGACCCACACCACCATATTTTTTTTTCCACGATTATTTTTCTCAGCTGAGGCAGCCAAGAGCTCGTCAGAGGAGTCACCCACCTGGTTTATGATTTGGACTCAAGACAGTGCAATTTATGCTGTGACATGAACCAAATCTAAGCAATGCAGCTGGCTACAAGCCCCTGCATTCTCACCAACGCAAGGAGGTCTTCTGAGCAAAGAGGCAATGTGCTAAAAGAAAACAAAACCAAAGAACTGAAATAAAGTAAAACCAAGGTAAACGATGATAAAAGCAAACACAGCGGAAGGAGCATATGTGCATGCAGTATGTTCTTGACACTTCTTAACCACACGAGTGAACCGAAAGGGGGGCTTCTGGAGAAGGTCACACCCAAGGGTAACAAAACACAGCAAAAGCAAAACTAAAAAAGAGCAAATAAATTTTAAATTATAAACATTCATGAAGATGCAGCCAGGAAATAAACGGCAGGGTGATGTGGCTCGTTAACTAACGTCTTCCCGGAGAGTAGCCCGTCTGCCTTGACAGGAAGGTGCCCAACCGCCTGACCTTCAGGACAACCTGGGAGCCACACGGGTTGGCAACCCGACTGGCCCTCCATACGGGGAGGACGAAGGGCCAGAGCAGCCTGGCCAGGCTACCTCGGGGCTCCTGTCTCCCCTCTGGGCGGCTGCCCGTGGAGTCCGGCGTCATTACCGAGCCCTCCCATCCAACCCGGGAGCTGGGAACGAGCCTCGGCCACGGATGTGAGGTGCCACGGACGTGAACGCCTGAGCCCTTTACCATGAAGCAGCTGCAAACAGCACGAGCCCTGGGGGCACAAACAGCGGCCCCCCGCAGACCGGGGGAGGGCTCCTGCAGGAACGCCTGCCCCGCCTCAGATGGCTCCACCCCAGCACCCCGCTCTCAGGCCAGGAGGACACCCTGGCCTCCGTGACAGCTGCCCGGCCAGCCCTGGAGAGGTCTGCACTTCCTGCTTGCTGTCACTCTCTCACATGCACACACACACACAGACCGTGCGCACACACACACCCCTCACACATACACACAGCACATACACCACAGACCCACAGACCCACACACACACCCCTTCCCCGGGATGCACTGTACCTCACCTATGTGGCTACCTCCCCCGCTCACACGGACCCCCTCGAGCCAGCTGGAGCTCGAGGACGTCGTGTGCACGCTCCGTGCTCCTCAACTCCACAGCCCCAAACCCATCGCCAGGGTGGGGGTCGTCTGAGGAGGCATCTGCCTGAAAACCTCTTGCCCACAGAGCCTGAGACATCCCTCCCCCCGCCCGTGAACTCCGCACCCTCTGCAGGGTCACAGGCCGACTCCAGCGGGGGATCCTCAGTGGCCCTTTTTGGGTTACCTTCTTGCCCCCCACCCCAGGGAGCGGAAGGCTCTGGAGATGTGAGGCTGAACCCTGACTCGGGGCCGGGGGGGAGGACAGGGGTCTGGGAAGCGTGAGGACGCCGGCAGGGCGGGGGCGGGGCCCAGGGCCAGGCGGCGCGTACCCCGGCCCACGGGCAGGGCCTCGGCGTTGCAGCCCTGGTCCACCAGCTGGTGGCAGTGCTCGATCAGCGACTCCAGCTGGGCCTTGTCGCAGGGCACCCCCAGGAACCTGGCCAGCTGCTCCACCATGGTCACCAGGTCCTGGAAGACAAGAGCGGAGACGCGGGAGCCTGTCAGAGGCGGCGCCTTTGCGGAACACCACTCTGGGGACCTCTTATCCGCGGCCTGACTCGAGACAAGTCCTCGAGACAAGCCGGACGCCGGTATCTTCAGGAAATAACGATCCGGGTTAAGTAACTGCCCGAGGGCGCTCAGCTCCCGAGGGGCAGACCTGGTTTCCAGCCCCGGTCCTCCGGGAATCTGGACGCAGACGTGAGGCCCTGACGTAGCGGCGGCCCTGTCCAACAGCAACAAGCGGTAACAAAAAGTGCTGGGGCGCTCTGCCAGGGCAGGACCAGCTCGCTCTCCCCTTCCTTCCACATCATCAGCTGGAACCCAGATGGCACTTAGGAGAGCCTTGAGGAGGTCCCGGGGGACCCCAGACAGGCCCCAGGGCCAGCCCACCTCGCGGGGCAGGAACCTGGCTCACTGAAGATTCGGTGATGCTCGGCACACTGACGGGAAGCCGGCTCTGGGCCCCGGAGCCCCAGCAGTCCCGACGGCACAGCTGCCGCCACCTCACCGTCTCCGAGGGGCCCTGCCCACCTGCTCGCCACACAGCCCCGCCCCTGCAGCCACGTCCTGCCCCGGGAAACACCAAAGCCCCTCACCGTCTCCACCCCAGCAATGCCAAGCCAAGCGTCCTGCCCAGAGCCTGGGCTGTCAGCAGGCCAAACGCGGGCAGTGGCTTGGTCACTTGAGGAGAATGCTAGAGGCTGTCTCCTCCCCCACAGGCCTGCAAGGCAGACGCAGCCTCCCAGCGGGTCTGGAGAAGCAGGGCACAGGGCTGTGCTTCAGCTCTGACATTTCCTGTAAGCTTCGTGCCCTGCTCCCTCGGGATGAAATACTAAGTGACTCAGAAAAGCGAGGCGCTGGGAGGAACCTGCCAGCCAGCACCGGGCCTTGCAGGTGCGTCCACAGCTGGACGGAAGGGCTCCTCCTCACCCCGCCCAGCACAGGGGTGGAGGGAAAAAAGATGAAAAGACAACTCGTGTCTTCTGAGACATGGGAACACCCACAGCACTCTGCTCACAGTCACCCAGAACTGCAACAGCCCAAATGCCCGAAGCCCTGAGTGGATGGACAAATGTGCGATGGTGGACACACTGCCCAGAACATGCTCCAGGGAGCAAGGGAGCTCACCAACGGGAGCAGAGGCCAGACACCAGCACACACCCGCTGGGTGGTCAGCAGCCTGCAAACCACGCCCGCGCCCCCCCCTCCAAGACAGACAGACAGACAGACAGCCTGGACGAGAAACGCATACTCCGCCGCCTCGGCCTTTGCCCTGAGCTGGTCCCCTCACTTCTGACAGGGTGCTGGGTGGTGCTCCACCACCGTCGAAGCAGAAAAATAAACAGGCCTTTCAGAAGCACTGCAGGCCACCCCTAACTCGGGAGCTGCGCACAGCCCGGGCCAGGGCAGGGACCTGGGGGCCTGCACAGGCTGGAGGCGAAGCCCTGTCAGGGGCTCTGGGCCCACCTGGAACCCCGGGGTCCCAGCCGCACCCAACACCCAGGCTCCGCCCTCCCTGAGGGCTCTGCTGTGGGACCGAGGGTGTGGACTCTGGAGCCTTCACCTCACTCCTGCCCCTTAGCACTCACCTGGAGGCACCCACCCCTCAGGACACGCCCCCGAGGCACCCACCCCTCAGGACACGCCCCCGAGGCACCCATCCCTAAGGACACGCCCCCGAGGCACTCACCCCCTCAGGACACTCCCCCGAGGCACTCATCCCCTCAGGACATGCCCCCGAGGCACTCACCCCCTCAGGACACGCCCCCGAGGCACCCACCCCTCAGGACACGCCCCCGAGGCACGGACACGCCCCCGAGGCACTACCCCCTCAGGACACGCCCCCGAGGCACCCATCCCTAAGGACACGCCCCCGAGGCACTCACCCCCTCAGGACACCCCCGAGGCACTCATCCCCTCAGGACACGCCCCCGAGGCACCCACCCCCTCAGGACACGCCCCGAGGCACCCACCCCAGGACACGCCCCCAGGCACTCACCCCCTAAGGACACGCCCCGAGCACTCACCCCTCAGGACACGCCCCCGAAGCACTCACCCCCTCAGGACACTCCCGAGGCACTCACCCCCTCAGGACACGCCCCCCGAGGCACTCACCCTCAGGGAACTCCCGAGGCACTTCATCCCCTCAGGACACGCCCCCGAGGCACCCACCCCCTCAGGACACGCCCCCGAGGCACCCACCCCCTCAGGACACGCCCCCAAGGCACTCACCCCTAAGGACACGCCCCCGAAGCACTCACCCCCTCAGGACACGCCCCCGAGGCACTCACCCCCTCAGGACACTCCCCCGAGGCACTCATCCCCTCAGGACACTCCCCCGAGCACTCATCCCCTCAGGACACGCCCCCGGAGGCACCCACCCCCTCAGGGACACAGCCCCCGAGGCACCCCACCCCCCAGGACACGCCCCCAAGGCACTCACCCCTAAGGACACGCCCCCGAAGCACTCACCCCCTCAGGACACGCCCCCGAGGCACTCACCCCCAGGACACTCCCCCGAGGCCACTCACCCCCCCTCAGGACACGGCCCCCGAGGCACTCACCCCCTCAGGACTCACCCCCTCAGGACCCGCCCCCGAGGCACTCACCCCCTCCGGACACGCCCCCGAGGCACTCACCCCCTCCGGACACGCCCCCAGGCACTCACCCCCTCGGGACACGCCCCTGAGGCACTCACCCCCTCGGGACACGCCCCTGAGGCACTCACCCCCCTCAGGACACAACCCCAACCCTCAGGACACACCCCCGAGGCACTCACCCCTCAGGACACGCCCCCGAGGCGCTCACCCCTCAGGACACGCCCCCGATGCACCCACCCCCAGGCACTCACCCGGTGCATGTCTTCGTACTTGAGGAAAAGCACGTTCGAATCCATGTGGTGCTCCCAGAACTCCTGCACGTGCTCAAACCAGGAGCCATAGCCCACTGTGGACACAAGGGGACAGGAGAGGTCGCAGGGAGGGACGGGGCGGTGGATGGCGGCTCTCTCCTCTGCCCAGCAGCTGTGACGCAGCTCCGGCTCCTCGGACAGCCGCACGTCCCCTGGCCGCCTGCGCCACCGCTCCCTCCCGCCGGCCTCCGCCCCACCTCCCAGACGCCCAAGGCGGGGCCCCACCCGGTGGGGCCTCGGGAAGCAGGACCCTGAGCAGGAAGGCCTCCGTTCCCCGGATGCACAGGCGCAGACTCCAGGAGCTTCTCTGACATGCGGTGACCACAAGAGAGGGCCGACCAGAGGGGCTGGGGCCCAGGGCCAGTCAGCCTGCAGTGGGGGAGGATGGAGCTCGGGGCGGGGGGAGGGGGGCGTGGCTCCAGACAGAGCTGACACGGGGCATCGGGGCATCGCAGACACAGGGAGACCAGCAGCCGCGGCGGGAAGAGGGGCAGCAGGCCGTCCTGACACGCGAGCTCACACCCACACCTCAGCTGGCGCGCCCCACAACCCTCCGGGCTGTGGCCTGGGGCTGGGGTTCCACGGCCACAGGGGACCCATGTACCAGTGTGGCCAGGCCGCTTCACAGCGTTCTTCATAGAAACTACGGATTCTCACCGCCGGTTCACACTGAGACCCCTCACTGTGAGGGCATCTTCCAAGGGGGCTTCCAAGGGATCAGAGGGAGGTCTTGGTCAGAGAACATGGGCCCCCTGAGCCAGTGGGGCCTCGGGGAGCAGGTCTGGCTGGATAATAGGAGCCAGCCAGGAGGGATGGCCACACTGCCGGGGCCCTCACTCAGCTGAGCGCCCATCCGCCTCCCGAACCCCAGGACACGAAGGCCCAAGGCCAGAGGAGCTCCCGGCCTGATGGCAAACAGCAAGGACACTGGTGATGGCCACATGGGAGTGACCAGCACTGGGAGGGAGCCCCAAGGCCTGGGGCGGGTGCCTCCCACGCCGGGCAAGCTTGGAGCAATCCGTGAGGACTGGGCGGGCAGTGCACAGAGGCGGGGGCTGCAAAGGGGCCTCAGAGAAGTGGGGGGGGGCGCGGGTAGAGGGGATCAGAGGCAGACGGCACCATCAGATGGTGGCCAGGCAGGAGGGCAGAGGACGAGGACTTGGATCAGAGGCAGCCGGCCTCTCACACCCTCACTGGCCGTGAGACGGAGCAGGCCCTGAACCTGTCTGCGCCTCCTCCTCCATGAACGGGTTGACAACAGAACCTGCACCCCTCCACCTCCCTACCACTGGGTTGTGGCCCCGAGAGAAGCAGGTACAGGTCTTGGGCACCAGCGGGGGCATTGCTGTGCGTCCTCTCTGGTGGGGGGCACTGGGGGGTCCCACGTGCACCTGCTGAAACCCACCAAGTGGCAGAGCCATGTGTACACACATGACCAAGGCTGGGCAACGGGGACCCCCGACACCAGCCAGCCCGAGCCATCGGCAGTCTGCCATCCTGGCGGCAGGGCGCAGTGCAGCAGCAGCCTAGGCCCGCAGGCCGAGGGGCGTCCTGGGAGTGGAGGTATTGGTTAGGGGGGCGGTGAGCAGAGTAGAAGGCCCTCTTCAGGCCATTTATGGATAAGGAAGGGGGCGCTCTGGAAGGGGAGGTGGGGTGAGTGGGCAGAAATGAATCAACACAGCACAGGCTGCAACCAAAGGCCTTGCTGGGCCCACTGCTGGGTGAACCCTGGCCCCTGCGGGTTTCTGACTCCAGATCTCGCACCCTCCCACCGGCCCAGCACATCCCTGCTCCTCCCACACCTGGAGGAGACCCACACACAGAGGGCCAGGCCAGCCTTCCCGATCTTCAGCATGGGGGGTGAGTCCAGAGAAGGAAGGGACCTGACCAACTCACTGGCAGGCTGGTGACCCTGGGGGCCCTGAGCAGACCCTCCCAAGTCCAGGCCCACAGCTGGCACGCAGATTGGCACCCTGGGACTGAGTGGTCCAGTGGGCATGGACTTGGAGACCAGAACACCCGCACTCTCCCAGAGAACATTTGCAGACAGATAACCAGGGCCTGAGGATAGGGCGGTGGGGGGTGGGGGAGACTTGGGGACAGGGAGGCCGAGAGGACAGGGGACACAGGTACTCCTCCACCCTGCTCCTGTCCCCTGGCACTTGGGCCCAGGCCCCCCCCCACCCCCGCCCTGCAGTGTGTGTGTCACGACCCCTGACACAGGCCTCGGGGCACTGCGCCCCGGCTGGCAGCGGGCAGTGAGTTTCACTGCCTCTTCTGCACGGCACTCAAGCTCTTCAGCACCTTGGACAGAGAAGGCAATAAGGCAGGGAATAAGCGGGACCAGGTGCTCGGGTGCAGGGGCTTTGGGGGAACACAGCAAGCGTGCGCAGCCTTGAACATCAGTGCTGGGCAGCGCCGTGACCTTCAGGAGATGGAGGAGCCTGCAGTGGACGACTTATAACTGCTCCAGCCTGAGCAGGGAGCTCTAAGGCCTGCACCGCGGGGCAGTGTGAACACGGTGGACACCCACTGTTTCCAATGGTGGTGCTCCCGTGCCGGCGGCTGCTTTAAAGGCAGGAATGCAAACCAGGACTTAAGACACAGCTTTGGGAACCAAATGCCTGACAGACCAGGAGGGGCCTGAGCCAGCTGATGGGCTGGGGGGACGGGAGGCTGAACAGAGGCCTTCAGCAGGTTCCCAGGGCCTTAAGGCACAACTGCTGGGGCCACCTACACTTGTCCCTTCCCATCCGGGGTCCCTCCTCCCCAGGCCGGGCTGAAGCAGAGACGCAAGGGCAGGGACAAGAGGGCCTCAGGCACTGTGGGGAGCTCACTCAGGAGGTCTGGTCTTTACCCAGGCTCCAGTTCAGCCGCCCCAGGTCCCATGTAAATTTGGGGCGCTGAGCTCTTGGACTGCCTCTATGCGCTTTATCATGCTCCTGCCACATTATCTCACTGCAGAACCCCTGCCCTGCCTGGGCTGGACAAATGGACAAGCAGGCTGAGGGTTCCCCAAGGGGAATAAGACAGGAAGTGTATTTGCAGGAGTCTCCGGACAGACTTAGTTACTCTCCTGGGCACAAAGGCTGAGGCAGCAGGGTGTGCAGAGAAGCCAGGGTTGGCAGGTGGGGGAACAGAACCAACTCCATGGCCAAGGGGACAGCTCCCGCCCTGGTCCACTCCTCCCTAGGGCGGGCAGACACGGATGGAGGGGCCCTGGCATGCTCCGCCCGGGCCCAGGCCTCTCCCCAGGAACATGCTTCCTGCCCAGAGCACTGTCCCGCCCCTCCCTCGGAGTGAACCCCACCTGCCACACCGGCCTGGGGCTGGTGGCCACGCCTGACCCTCAAGTCCAGCTGAAGGCTAGGGGCCCTCACACGAAGTCCCGGCCTCGGGTACCAGTAACAGAGGAATCTAGGCCACTATTCCCACAGCTTGGAATCCAGGCAAGGATACAGATGCTTTAACCAGGGGACTTCTCAGAACCCCAAGGGTGTGGGGAGAGAGATGGGCTTTGGCGTCAGAGGCCCGGTCGGCCTGGCACAAGCTTCCTGAGCCCCCTCAGCCCGAGCTCCATGGCCCACCAGCAGGGAAGCAGGCCGGCCCCATGGTTATCACAGTACTAGGGTGATGGGAAGCACCCCCGCAGGAGCATCACACACAGACACTCACACTTGTCATTCATGAACCTCCGGCAGAACTCCTGGAACGTGCCTCGGTAGCTCATGGTCCGCAGAGAGCGGTGGAACTGGTAATAGGACACCACCAGATCCTTGGGGTTCCGGGCCATATATATGACCTGCAGTGGCGGGACGGGGGGTGGCAGTTAGGGGGAGGAAGGATGGACAGGGGGACAGACAGACAAGGTTAGTCTGCGATCCTCCATTCCAGGCAGGCCACCCAGAGCAGGTTCCACTGACCTACAAACTACTCTTCTACCCCATTACCCAGTGAGGTCAGCCCTTCACACACCAGGACCAAACACCTTCTCACTGTTGATCTGTTTCAGCAGAGATGTACTCCTGTCCACAGGACAGCATCAGCTAGGACAATTACTTGCCTGTTTGATCACATTTCTCTCCTCTAGCACTAGTTTTTTTTTTAATTAAACTATAGTTGACACTTTAGAGAAGACTCTTGAGAGTCCCTTGAACTGCAAGGAGATCAAACCAGTCAATCATTAAGGAAATCAGTTCTGAATATTCATTGGAAGGACTGATGCTGAAGCTGAAGCTCCAATACCTTGGCCACCTGATGCAAAGAACTGACTCATGGGAAAAGACCCTGATGCTGGGAAAGACTGAAGGCAGGAGGAGAAGGGGACGACAGGGGATGAGATGGTTGGATGGCATCATCACCGACTCAATGGACGTGAGTTTGAGCAGGCTCTGGGAGTTGGTGATGGACAGGGAGGCCTGGCGTGCTGCAGTCATGGGGTCATAAAGAGTCGGACACAACCGAGTGACTGAACTGAGAGTTGATATACAGTATTATACATGTCACATGTATAAAATACAGTGACTCAAAATTCGTAGAGTATACTCCTTTCACATAAAGTATTTGCTATGTTCCTCATGTTGTACAATATACTCTTGTAGCTCATTTTATACACGGTGTTGCTGTTGCTCACTTGCTCAGCGGTGTCCGACTCTGCGACACCACGGACGGCAGCAGGCCAGGCCTCCCTGTCCATCACCATCTCCTGGAGTCTGCCCAAGTTCGTGTCCATTTTATGCAATAGTCTGTATCTCTTAATCCCCATTCCTATTTTGCCCTGCCCTCTTCCCTCTCCCCACTGGTAACCACTGGTTTTCTTTTTATCTGTGAGTCTGGTTGTTTTTATTACATTCACTGGTTTGTTGCAGTTTTTCAGATTCCACTGAAAAAATATAAAGTGATACCAAACAGTATTTGTCCTTCTCTGTCTGACTTAGCATAACGTCTCCCAAGTCCAGCCCCACTGTTGCAAATGGCAGAATCCCCTTCTCTTTTTACGGCTGAATGGTTTTCCACTGTATGTATCTACCAAACCCTCCATATCCATTCATCTGATGACGGGCACTGAGGGTGCTTCCGCAGCTTGGCTATTGGACACTGGGCTGCTATGAATGCTGCAGTGTCTCTAGGACTACTTTAAAATCAGCAGAAGACAGAAAAATTATGGTCCTGACCCTCCTGGTGATGAGAACTACAGACCTCAAACATCTCATGCAGTTGAGAGAACAGAAAAAAGCAGAGGCAATGAAAGCAGTCTTGAGTCCTTAGGTCTTAAACAGGCAGAGGCTGAGCCCTGGCTGGTCAAGTTCAACTGTGAGGAAGAACCTAGATAAGCAACATGGATATAAAACACTAATGACAAGGCTCAAGGACATCTCTCCGGGGGTCCCACCCCACCAAGGTTCTCTGGGAACTCATGCCTGTGACAGACCACCATTTGGACTGGCACACAGGCCCCTGGTTCCAGGAGTGGGGAGCCGCTGGGAGCAGCGGGGAGCCAGGGGTTACCTTGGAATCGCCGTTGTGGAGGTCGGAGGGCAGGAAGCGGTAGGGGAGGTGGCTTTTGATGAGGCGGGGAGATGTCAGTTCCTGCGGCAGGCAGAGAGGGGAGGCGGTCAGAGGAGGACACCCAGACTTCCTGACTGGCCCGGGCCGGTGGGGCCTCGGATGAGTCAGGACCAGCACCCCCACCCAGAACCTTCTCCCTGAGATACGACCCCCAGCCCTGCCCAGGCTGGACCCTGGGGGACAGACACGAGTCAGACATGGGCACCCACAGCCTGAGTCTAAGTGTACCAGCAGGGGTCGGCTCAGGGGACTGCTCAGAGAGCGGGCTGCAGCCAAGAGCGGCCGCAGGACGGTCCATGACGGGCCACGGAGGAAACAGAAGCACAGGGCGGGGGGCCGCTGGGCTCTGCAGTGGTCTCAGTGCAGGGCTCCCCGCTGCTCCTGGCCGCGCCCGGCCCCTCCATCGGCAGCGCTCCACCCCAGGCCCTGACTCGGGGGTTCGCGCCAATAGGCCCCAGCCCGTCCACGTCACTCCTGTCTGGTGGAGCCGCCCTTCGACCCCTGGGACCCTCGGTTGTCCTCTCCTGTGGGCTCTAACTGCTGCGAGGGCTCTGACGTCACACGGTCAGCTCAGTTCTGGGCGGGACCCCAAGGCCAGGAGCAGGGCAGCAGCGGCACCCACCCAGCTCCACCGGGAGGGTCGGCAGGCGGCAACATGAACGCTGACCTGGGGAAGGGTGCTCTCAGAGCTTCAGAATGCCCATCTCACGGGAGAATGGAGCGGGGCTGGGGGGGGCACACGGGAAGTGAGGCCTGAACTGAGAGGTGGCGGAGGGGAGGGTACAGGGCAAAAAGCCCAGATAACATCTGAGGGGTAGACCGGACGGGACTCGGGGATGTTTGTTTCACTCTTGGTACCAAGTATTTATGATGCAGACACATCCTACCCAGTCCCCGCCAGGCAGGATGAACCACAGCAGGAGGCCCCTCCCACCCCCCCTCCCCCCGCCCCCCCTTACTGCCAGCAGCTGCCTCTTTTCCTCCTTGAAGTCACCCCCATCACCCACTGGTTCAGGTCCAGGGTCACCTGGCAGGTCAGGCCAGCAGTCTCTCCCCGCCGGCCACCGGGGTCCCAGGAGCTCGCTGCTCTCCTTCCAACCACAGGGGCCTCAGGAACCCCTCGGAAGCAACCACAGGAAGGCCCCACGGGGGTCACATGGGCTGTGACGCCTGCCCCGAGCCCACCTTGATGATGTCCAGGCCTGGCTGAGGGTACTCCAGGACCGGGAGCTGCTCATCGATGTTCATCAAGCCGATCTCGTCAGGGTCAGCCCCCTGGCTCACCAAGTAGACCACTTCCTGCAGCAAGCTGGTGCCTGGAGGGAGAGAAGCTGGTGAGGGGGTGCTTAGAAGGAAGCCCGCGGGCCAGCCCTGCTCTCGGGGGAGCACCGACCACCCCAGAAAAGGGCTGAAGGGCTGCAGGTTTTGCAGGGAGGTCTCGGCAGTGTCTTGAGTCAAGTGCGGGAACACTGGCCTCAGCACAAGACCCTGGCCTTAATGAGACCTCTCGGGGTGACTGGCTGAGCTGGCCTTTCTGGGCTCCTGTCTTCTCAGCACCAAGTGCAGACAGGAGATTTCGCAAGGCCACCATGACGGGTGAACAGGACGCACGGTGCCTGCCTCCCCCAGGGACTCGAGGACTGTGATGAGTGCGTGATTTCAGTCCTGGGCTTCCAGAAGCTGAATTTCCATTTACCCAGGAGTGATGAGGGTCCAGGGGAATGACTGGCCCATCAATTACTATTTACAGTGAAAACCACGTCTCCGGGTATCTACTAAAGTGTAACACGTGTCTGACCTATAACTAGAGAGATGTACCAGGACAACTCCGAGAGACAAGGGCCAGAAGAGCCCCGCAGAGTTATTCAGAAGAGCAAAACATGGAAGCAGTGACAGATTTCCTCTTCTTGGGCTCCAAAATCACCACGGATGGTGACTGCAGCCATGAAATCAGAAGACATTTGCTTCTCGGCAGGGAAACTACGACAAACCTAGACAGTGTGCTGAAAAAACAAGAGATATTACTCTGCCGACAAAGATCCCTAGTCGAAGCGATGGTCTTCCCAGTGGTCACATACGATTATGAGAGATGGACTGTAAAGAAGGCAGAGCACTGAAGTATTGATGCCTTCGAACTATGGTGCTGGAGAAGACTCTTGAGAGTCCCTTGGACAGCAAGAAGATGAAACCAGTTAATCTTAAGGGAAATCAACCCTGGATACTCATTGGAAGGACTGATGCTGAAGTTGAAACTCCAGTATTTTGGCCACCTGATGTGAACAGCTGGCTCACTGGAAAAGTTCCGGATGCTGGGAAAGATTGAGGGCAGAAGAAGAGGGCATCAGAGGATGAAATGGCATCACCGACACGATGGACATGAACTTGGGCAACCTCTGGCAGATGGTGAGGGACAGAGAGGCTTGGCATGCTGCAGTCCATGGGGTTGCAAAGAGTCGGACACGGCTGAGCGACTGAAGAACAACCACCAGGACCACGCTGAAAGACACGGCCCAGGACAGCCCTGCAGGTTCCTCAGAAGAGCAGACCTTGGGGACGACGGACACGCCGGTGAGCAGCAGGGGGAGCGAACCGGCCCTGAGACTCGGACAATGGGAACCAGGCAGCAGGGGGAGCCGCAAAGGGCCGCAGTGCCCGGCAGGGCTGGGTCCAGACACGACGCTGAGCACAGCGAGTGAGATGCCAAGGGGAGTCTGCTCTGCGGCTGTGGTCGCCCACCAACCTGAGACGTGGGGACCATCACCCCCATTTAGAGGTGAGGTTCCTGAGGCCTAACGGTGCCCAAGGTGGCAGTGCCGGTGTATGGCTCCCATCTGCCCGCTCCTCCTGGCGAGGCCCATCCATCCAGCAGCTCAGGGCAGCTACACTTGGGTGGGGGTGGGGGCAAGGGAGGGAGAGGTGGGAACCTTAGAAATCAGACCGTGGGCAGTTTTCTACTAACATAGGCCTCCCCCAGGGAGGTCTTCAGGCTTCCCTGGTGGTTTAATGGTAAAGAATCTGACTACAGTGCAGGAGACGTGAGTTTGATCGCTGGGTTGGGAATATTCCCTGGAGGAAGAAATGGCAACCCACTCCAGTATTCGTGCCTGGGAAATCTCATGGACAGAGGAGTCTGGCGGGCTACAGTCCGAGACTGAGTGACTACACTACCACCACCAAGGAGTTCTTCAGGATCTACGTTTAGTGCTGCCAACCCCCACCCCTGTAGCCCCCACAGGCAATGACCCAGACAGCCATTCCTGCACATTAGTACATCTAACATCAATATCGACACAGCAATTTCACAAGCTCCATCTGTGCCTCCATTAAGGATCTGCGCCAAAAAGCCAGCCTCATTAGAGCCTGCAGGAAGGTCTCTGTGGCCTGGCCCTCGCAGCCCCCTCTCCAGGGGAGCCCTGTAAGTCCACTTCCTGGTGGAGCACCACTTGGCCCTCCGGCCTCCAGCACAGGAGGGTGCACCATGCCCCTGCCGGGCACCAGGGAGGACGGAGAGTGGGGGACCTGGGACCAACTCGGGCAACGGGCCCTGGTGTCCCCAGGCCAGCCGGATGTGACCAAACCACCACAGAAAAGAAAGACCGGGGATGAGGACTCTACCAGGCAGTCACTACCCGGCTCCAGACAAAGCCCCTCAACCGAAGTCCAAACGCACGCCCTGCAGGCAGACTGCCCTGGCTCGGCAAGCTCTCCACCAGGCGCCGCCCCCTGCCCACTGGCGCCTCCAAGTCCCGCCGCCAAGGTGTCCCCCCGCCGCTTAGCAAGGGCCCTGCCCAGCCCATCCACCCACTCTCCTGACTACTGTGGCCTGGGCCCTGCCTGCCGTTCTCACATCCAGGGACGCAGTCCTGCTCAGCCTGCGGCCTCCTCTCCCCTGCTCCGGCCCTCTGCGCCATGGCCAGCCTTCTCCACCACCCCCTGCACCCAGCACCCAGGGCCCAGGCCTGCCACGGGCTGCCCTTCTGCCTGGTCACCTTGGACTTGCACTTTGGGCCACCACTCAGAGGCCTCCCTGGACCCTCCCAAGTCTCCCCAGCCCCGGGGGCACTGGGCGCCCTGGGCTTCCTGTCCACCTGCACGCAGCGCTCCGGGCGCCGCTGGGGCGCTGACGGGGGGTAGCTCATGTGCGCGGGGGGCAAGGCTGGGGCGTGTTACTAGTTTCTGCAGGGGCTGTGACGAATTACCACCAACTCAGTGGCCCAGAACAACGCAGGTACTACTCATCATTCCGGGGGTCCAGGAGGCCAGCACAGGTCCCACGGCGCTAACATCAAGTGGTCGGCGAGGCTGCACCCTGTTCTGGGCTCCAGAAAGAAGCTGGTCCCCTGCCTCCTGCTGCCCCAGGTCACATTCCCTAACACCTGCGGGCACCACTCACCCGGATCACTCACATCGGAAACACACCCCAGCCCCTCACACCCCAACCCCCTCACACCCCAAGCCAGGCCACCTTCCCTCAAAGATGGGCTGACAGGTGACGCCTGGGGCAGGGCCCGACACGGCCAAGGCAGGGTTGACAAGCACCCCCATGGTGGATAAAGAAGCTCAGAGTTCAAGCTCCAGGCCAAGGTCACAGAGCTGAGGAGGGGAGAGTGACCCCTGGAGAGGTGGAGACCACATCCCTACATGGACGGCCTCCCCAGCACCCCTGGGGGAGCCGGGGGTGGGGGGCACAGCCAGCCACCGGGACAGGATGGACAAAAGCAGGTGGGGGTGAAGCCGGGCCTCAGCCCCCTCCCCACCACCCCTCTGCATCTGATCCTCCTGGGGAGAGGCGCCCAGGAGGCCAGCCTGCCGGCCAGCAAATTCAAGGGGAGGTGGAGGAGAGCCAGGCTTTCAACCCAGGAACACTAGGGACTGGCCAGGCGGGGGCCTCGCGGGAAGTAACACGAGCCACGCGCTTTCTGGCAGCTCGTTTTCAAGTCAACACATGCGATGGATGGCTCACAGGCGTGCTTCTGCTGACGGTAGGAAAACTGCTCCTGGGAGGCTCCAAAGCGGCAGTGATTCTGACACCTGGCCTCTGGGGCAGAGACCTGGCGGAGAATGCTGAGGTTTCAGGTGGAACTCCCTGGGGATGGCTGGGGTGGAGCCTGTCAAGATTCCCACCAGAACTCTTGGGGACAGGACAGAACAGCACATCACGGTCGGAACCAGTCGGACCTGGACCCCCAGCTGCCAGGATCCTGGGGCTGGGACACTTTGGAATTCTGTTCATTTCTAAACTTTACCAAAGATCACACGTGTATACCGGCTTAACAGTCAGGAAAGGATTTCCCTGGTGGTCCAGTGGTTAAGAATCCGCCTGCCGACGCAGGGGACACAGGTTCGATCTCTGGTCCGGGAAGATTCCACAAGCAGAGGAGCAACTAAGTCTATGAGCCACAAGGAAGAGGAGACCCCCACACTCGCCATACTCGAGAAAACCCGTATTCAAGAAAGCCCGCACACAGCAGGGGTGATCAGCACAGTCAAAAATAAATTAAAAAAAAAAAAGTCAAAAGCCTGAGGTAAAAAAATCTCACGCCCCTCCCCACCCGACTCCCGCGAACATAGCAAAGCCCTGCTGATTCTTCTCTTACCCTCCAGTTTCCGACGCGCTTACACCGTTATTTCACATCTGTCCCTTCTGATGGGTCCCTGACTGCTGACTGAGGCGCCTTCCCTCCTGCAGGCTTCTCTCCCCAACACGGTCTTGGCACAATTCTCGGTCTAATCCAAAGTACAGCGTGTAGTGATAACCCTTCCTTTCTCCTACGAGACTATTTCCTTTGCTTGCTTGCTCAGTATTTTATGTGCCTATTAATAATTCCTTGCCCGACTCTAGATAATAATTCCTTGCAAACCCTCCCCACACAGCCAAATGCAAGGGCTGTGCTCGAACCCCATGAATCTCTGAGGGTCATGCCCTGCCCCCTGGCACCCCATGAATGTCTCCCTGCATCTCCTTGGGGCTGGAGGGACCCAGTCTTCTAGCCATGTGCCCCTCGGTATACGCATGCACGGCGGCAGAGCCCACCCTCTGTGAGCTGGAGCCTGACGACAAGCGCCTGCTTCTACCACGCTCGGGACGGCTGGCTGAGCTGGGTGTGGGGTTCCAGGCTGGAGACCCTGAACCCACTGTTCCCATCCTCCAGCTGCCAGCGTTGTGCTAAGAACTCTGAGGTCCTGGTTCCCCATCCCTTGAACGTGGCCCATTCTTGTCTCTGGAAGCTTTGCGATCTTCTCTGAAATTTCAGTTAAGTGCTTCAGCAGGGTCTCTCATTCATGATGCCTGGAGGCACATTCAGGCAGGAGGGGGCCTTTAACTAAAGCCCCAGAGTTCTGGAAACCCTGATTTCCAGTAACTTTCTCTCTCCCTTTCTTGCTGTTCCCTCTTTCTGGAACTCTTGAGACCTTCTACTTTTCTTATCTCTTTGCTCCTACTTGTCATCAATTTGTAACAATTTTTGTCCCACTTTCCCCCGGACATTTCCTCTGCTTCACCATCCAAACCTCACAGCTGAGTTTTCAAAATTTCAACTACAATGTTTTTAATTCCAAGAGTTCTTTCAGGATCCTTACTTGCTCATTCCCGTTGTGACTGCTTTCTTCACCAAGAGCGCACCTGCCTTCACTCTCTCAGTGGAACAGAGTCCAGAGTGCCAGGGGTGGTTCTTTTTTCTAGGTTTTCTTCTGCTCTGCATTGTGTTGGATTCCGCTGAGTGCCTTTTGCTGCTTTTTGTCTTCTTTTGGCAGGTCTGTCCTTCCTGTTGGAGATGCTAAGAACTGGAGACCTTGAGTCCACCCACAGGTGAGAACAAGCCCCAGGACGCCGCTGTCCACGGTGGACACGCTGCTGACCGCAGGGCCCCCCATCTGTGAGTGCAGCCCAGCCGGGCACCCTCAAAACTATGACAGCAGATGCCCGCGGCGGAGCACTTCTAAGTCTTCACTTTGGGGCCAGTTTCTCCAGAGGAGACACCTCCACTCTCTGCCCTGGGGGACCACAGGCATCCCAGGAGCCGAGCAGGAGGGTGGGGCTAGGAACCTCCCTGTAGAGGGTGTGGTCTTCACCTGATCTCCATTTCCGACTCAGCACTGTATCCCAGCCTGTTGCTGTGTTTGACAGTCCCAACTCCACGGCCTCTCTGGACCCACGTGCCCCAAAGAAACCTGCCTGTCTTGGCAACAGCCTGCTGCCTTCAAACTCCTCCAAGGGGAGCAGTGTACGCCTCCTGCACCCTGCAGTGAACGGGTCCATGTACCTGCTGCCCTCCCCTCTTCTGGCATTAGGTTCTCTAGCTGCCAAGTCAGCTAACACTGAGACTCAGAAATCCACCGTCAGCGTGCTCCACCCCCCGGGGGCTCGGAGTGTTCTGCTTGCAATCATCACGTGGTGAGGTCTGAGGAGGATACCTGCACTCAGTCCTCCCGTGGGTGCTCTGCAAGCCCGGGACACAAAGGCGCCACAGCTGGGGTCAGGCCAGCTCCCCCAGGAGAACAGAAAACCTCCTGGAACCCTTCTCCTCTATGGCAAGAATGCGTTAAGCCACTGGAGGAGGGGCAGCAAAACCTGCTGCCCACCCCCACCCCGGGTGCCGGTGAAGACCCAACATGGCTGGAGACTGGGTGAAAGAAAAGAACCCTGGCCCTATGGGCAGGGCAGGAGCCCGTCCCTGGGATCTGAAGACCCCAAATGCAGAAAGAGGGATGTGAGTTTCCCACACAAAACCCACCATCAAGGCAGAGTTGGTAGCCACTAGGGGGCATCACTGAGAAAGTTCCATCAAGACCAAGAAACCCAAAGCCTACCTAAGGCTGCAGCTGGGCCAGGAAACGGAGGACCTCCCCCTCAAAACCCTCCTCCCTCAGCCAGTAACAGAGCATCAAGGACCAGCCGTCCACCCTTGAGGGAGGGGACAGGGTGTGGGGAGAAACCCTTCTTAAGATTCAGACCAAATGCTGAAGGTAGGGCCGGGAAAGACTGCAGGCAAAAGGAGATGGGGGCAGCAGAAGATGAGATGGTTAGAGAGCATCACTGACTCAATGGACATGAGTCTGAGTAAACTCCAGGAGCCAGTGGAGGAAGCCCAGTGTGCTACAGTCCGTAAGTCCAAACATAACTTAGCAACTGAATGACAACAGTAGGACAGGAACACTGAGGGAAGACGCTCTGAATACTCAGCAACCGCCCCCCGTCACGCGAAGCATAATGTGACGCAACAGGCATTAACACCAGGGGTCACTCAAGTGACCAGAGTGATAACAGGATTCAAACACAGCCCAGTTCCTACCAGACGGACCCACGGCCTACACTGATGGCCTGCCAAGAAGGGACAGGCTGACTTCAAAGCACCGATACAAATGATTCCAGTCTCTAATGCTGGCACAGTGTCCAGCATTCAATCAAAAAGTAGTACACATCAAAAAAAAAAAAGACCAAAAAAAAATCCCAGTCAGGAGACAAAACAATCAACAGAATCAGACTCAAGAGAATAAAGTATTCTGTCTTAAATGCTGAAGGATTTCATGGAGAAGATGGACAACAAGCATAAACAGATGAATGTTTCAGCAGAGAGACAGAAACCACAACGGAAATGCTAGAGAAAAAATAAAAACACAGTAAGGGAAATACAGAATGCTTTCAGCGGGCTCCTCAGTGTACCTGACACTGTGGGAGGATCAGTCGACCTGAAGATTGACCAGCAGAAGTTACCCAAACTGAGACACAAAGAGAAAAATAGGGTCAAAAAACATAATGTCCCAGAGCTATAGGACAGTATCAAACTGTCTAATACATATGTAATTGGCATCTGAAAAGAAGAAGAGCGAACAGACGGCAGAAATAATTGCAGTGATGACGGAGAATTCTTCTAAAATAAGGAAAGGTATCAAACCACAGCGATGAGAAGCTCAGAGAACCCCAAGCAGAATAAGCATCCTCCTCCACTAAAAAATATATATGTATCTGGACACCTAATATCCAAGCGCTGAAAATCAAAGATAAAGAGGACATCTTGAAGGCCACCAAAAGGGAAAAAAAAGATCCATTCCAAAAGGAACAAAGAATCACAGCTGACTTTTCAACAGAAGCAATGCAAACCAGCAGACAACGGCATGGCACCTCTGAAGTCCTGAAAGATGGGAGGCGGGAGGCACAGGAGGACGCTCAGTCCCTCAGTGAACAGACGAGATAGGTTCTGAAGGCCGATGTCCACATCAGGTAACCGGAGGGAAGGAAAAGGAGAGGAAGGGAAGGAGGGCAGGGCAGGAGCACACCACACAGAGGGAGCCAGGCTGAGGGGAGGGAGAGCCAGGCGTGCTCACAGCGCTGGGAGGAAGGGGCAGGACAGCTGAGAGCCGACCACAGGGCGACGGCTACGGGGCGGGCTTCACCGCCGCCCGAAGGCCATGGCGGAGTCGGGGAAGAGAGCGAACCCTCGGGGGCGTGCTCTTGTGTTCCTAAGAGGTCACTTTCACTGCAGAGTAAAAGGTGAACCCAGGGCGTAGGACGCACAACAGTCCAGGTGAGAGAGGAAGGCTGCCAAGGCTGCAGCAGGCCGAGAGGGGTGGGCCGGTCTGAGCACTTTCTGGGTGGAGGAGCCACAGAAGCAAAGCAGCGAGGTGCACGTGAGGGCGGGGGGTGGCAGAGCAGTCCTCACTGCCTCGGAGGAAGGCCAGGTGAGGAGCCCCATGAGACCCTGGCGCTCAGAGCGAGCTCGGGGCCTCCTCCTAATTCCTCGGGCGTCAGCAGATGCTCCTCCCGGGGGCCCTGCTCCCGTCTTCCTCCAGAACCTTGTGGGTTCCTCTGGAGGCCTTCTCTCCAGGTCTCATGCGGTGACAAGAAGCATGCTCCCCCGGCCAACCCCGGCTCTTGGGACCAGCCACTTCCTTCCCCAAAGCCAAGCCCTCTCGAGCACGGGCGAACAGCTGGAGTCAGAGCAAAGGGCAGGAAGAGGGAGGAGGCGAGGGAGAGGGAGGGGAAGGACAGAGGAAGGCGACAAGTCATCTGGAGCCAAACCTCCGGGGACATCTTCAGGTAGGCGGGTAAGCAGGTGCTAGTTGGGGAGCACTCATCACCCTGCAGCTGGAAGGCAGGGACGCTGTCTTTGATCTTGGCACAAACGTGAGCTCAGGGTGGGTGGCGAGCTCCTCCCCAAAACTTCCTAGCCCGCTTCCAGATCTGGATTTGAGGTCAGTCTCCTCCCCAGGCTGGGGGAACATGATAACCATCCCTGGAAACCTGGGAGCGTCCAGCCCAGAACCAAGGCCCGGCCACCACTGGTTTCCATCCCCGCTGTCCCTCTGTCCAGCTCTCCTGGGGCTGGCTCCTCCCTACCGTCTGCAAGTCAAACCTGCACCCTTGGGCGCTGACACCGCCCTTGCCCCTCACAGGGCCTGTTTCTATCCAAGAGAGGCAACCACGAAGAACCCAAGGCTGTTCCGAGGCTCAAACACGATGGACGGGGAGGCCCCACCAACTCTCATGGCCAGGTCCCGCCACCTCCTCCATGCAGCCCCCCTACGACCCTCCTCCTCGGAGCACCCCTTCCTGACCCCTGAGAATAAGCACTCTGGCCTGCTGGGCAGCCGTCAGCATTAGGAGCCCGGCTTCCCAGTGTCCGCATGAGCTCCTTGAGGCATGCGTTCACGACACTCCCTGCATCATCTCCCGGGCCTGGGGACACTCTCAGCCAAAGATCATCCAGCCTGGGGCCTATGGGCCTCCCCGCCCCACAGGGGTCTTAATGCTTAAGACTGATGTGAACCCATCAGGTCCAACCCTCTCATTTTTCAACAGCAAACTGACAGGGCTGGAGTTGGGCCAGGGTCTCCCCACCCCCCCGGCAGTGACTCACTGCCCCCCCATCAGTGACCAGAGAACGGGGGGAGGGGTACACTTCAAGATGGGTGGGAGCCAAAGGAAAGAAAAACCGGGAGCGGGGATGCTCAGGCCGAGCCAAGGAGCACATTGTAGAGACTACGTGGTCTCCACCGCCTCGGGGACAGACATTTCCCGGACACCATCGGATCTAACACCCAACACCCTGGGCTTCCCTCATGGCTCAGTCGGTAAAGAATCCGCCTGCAATGAAGCAAACCCCGGTTCAATCCCTGGGTTGGGGAGGATCTCCTGGAGAAGGAAATGGCAACCCACTCCAGTATTCTTGCTTGGAGAATCCCACACACAGAGGAGGAGCCTGTCGGGCTGCAGTCCATGGGGTCGCAAGAGTCGGACATGACTTAGCGACTAAAGAGAGAGAGAGAGACCCTGGGGCCAGAGGCTGTAAGAAAGAAGGACCGTCAACACTGGACAACGAGGAGGGTCAGGGTCCCTGGACACTGAAGGTACCACGGGCTCCCACCGTGGGGTCACAGCGTGAACTGGCGCCGTCCTGCAGGACCTCCGTGGCGATGGAAACAGCTGAAGCCCTGCGGTCCAGCGCAGTGACGACTAGCCATGTGCAGCTCCTGAGCTCACGGAGCGTGGCCAGTGCTACTGAGGAACCGAATCGCTGTAATTTTATTTCAATTCACTAAACTTCGATACCCCCCTGGGTACTAGAGGCTCCCGCATTAAGACAGTACAGTCCTAACCTGTCACCTGAGCTCAAATGTCGAAAACGCAGAAAGGTTCTAGAAGCACTGGAGTACCGTGGAGAAAAGCAGGATACGATTGCTACGACCTCTCCCAACAGACGCCCCCCACACTGTGAGCCTCCGTTCCCCACCAGAGGGGGTGGGGTGGCCAAGGGCCCTGGGGCACCTGCAAGTTCACTACGATGCCCTAGACTTGGGCGCTGGAAACCCTACGGGTCCCGTGGGTCCACGCTGGAGGGGTCTGTCCCCCAGCAGACTGAGCGCCCACTGAGGACGGGCACCCCACGGGACTTTTCTCTGAATGCCCAGCCCCGAGGCAAGGTCTGGGCGCCATGGGTGCTCAGGGAGTGAAAGCTGGCATCGAGACACCTTGCCCGCTGCTTCTGGCGCATCTGGTCCAGGCAGGAGCCCTGGCTCCTCATCCCACTCATCCTCACAGCCGCCCAGCAAGGCACCGAGGGGGCCTCTCCCACCCTCGAGGGCAGCGCAGCTCAGACGGGTGGTCTCAGCTGCCCAGGGCCCGCCAGCAGATGTGCAGCACAGCCACGCTCACACACAGGCCTTTCGGCTCCAAAGCCAGGCTCCCAATCTCCAAGCCAGAGCCTCCTGCAGACCCACTCCTGGCGGGAGGAGGAAGCAGGGAGGAGGGGACAGGAAGGGAATGGAATCGTGAAGTGGGCCGCCTGAAGTCCACGTGGCCCAGGACTCAGAACTCTGACAAAACCCCTAAAACCCCGAAGCGTCCTGAGACTTCCACCCCAGAGCACAGTGGAGAAGGTGGGATCCTCCCTCCTCCTTGGGGCCTGAGTCCAGCTCCCTCCTCCAGAGGGGCAGGGGCGAAACTGGCTGTGGACCAAAGGATGGACTAGACCTGACTGTCCCTCAGCTGCCGTGTGACTCTGAGCAAGTCCCTGCCTTCTCTGATCCTCTGGATTAATATGGCAGAGCGCCGGGCACACGGGACTCGCCAAGGGGCCACTTCACCACTCCGAGGGCCCACGGCAAACTACAAAACTACACTGGCCTGCATTCAAAGTAACAGCCCCTCCAAGGATCCCAGAGCAGAAGCCGCCTCTGTGACCGCACAGTTCACCATGTGGGTGTCACAGCAGCGGAATCGCCTGAGGGCAACTGCCCAGGGTGGGGGGGAGGGCGAGGGGAGACCCAGATCCTGCCCCCCAGGCAGCTCCTCCTGCCACACCAGCTGCCACTAGAGACGACCTCCAGGGCGCACCGTCTCTGGTTGAGTGAAAACCAGATTTTGGGGACTGATTCTTCAGTCCCCTCCGTGCTCATTTTGAGTAACGAACTTTACAGGCAGTGGGGGCTGGGAGGACATGGGACTTCCAGAAGCACCAGGCTCAGCAAGTACAGGTCATCCTTCCTGAGAAACCGCCTCACTGTTCCTGTCACCATCCCAAGAAATGGGCAAGAAGGATGGACTGGGTGAAGGTTGAGAATCAGGAAGAACAGAAAAAAGGAACAGCAGACACAGGCCTACACAAAACCATGACGCTCTGCTTCTCCTTCACTCCCGGGCTCGCCGTCAACTCAAACAAGCCTCGTACCAGGCACTGGAGCTTGGGTGAGTCACGTCACCTCCCAGAGTTTCTGTGCCGGACTTCTGAAATGGAAGACCACCTCTGGTCAGAGCTCCGCGGACGGTTTACTGCGATGATGGACACAGGCCTTTGTGAGTGACAAAGCACGGAGCATGGCAGGGAGTCAGCTGTGCGGGCGCGCTCAGTCGCTCCGTCGTGTCCAACTCTTTGCGACCGTGTGGACTGTAGCCCACCAGGCTCTCTGTCCATGGGATTCTCCAGGGAAGAATACTGGAGTGGGTTGCCATTTCCTTCTCCGGCGGGCGAGGGGGCGGTGTTCCCTACCCAGGGATCGAATCCGAGTCTCCTGCATTGACAGGTGGATTCTTTGCCATTGAGCCACCAGGGAAGCCCTTAAAATGGGTTTGTGTTGTTCAGTTGTGTCCGATTCTTTGCAACTCCATGAACTGTAGCCCGGTGGGCTCCTCTGTCCATGGGATTCTCCAGGCAAGAATACTGGAGGGGGCTGCCATGCCTTTCTCCAAAGGATCTTCCTGACCCAGGATCGAGTCCACATCTCTTATGTCTCCTGCATTGGCAGACAGGTTTTTTCTACCACTAGCACCATCTCAGCCTGCCGGGTCCACAGGCAAAAAGAGCCGGCAAGGGGCAGATGGAGAAACAGTAAGGGCCTGGAAAGACCATAAGGGCTGTGGGAAAAATAATTTTAAGCTTTGAAAAGGAGGCTCTCTTGGGCTGTGTGCAAACGGACCCCACACCAGGATCTCTGGCCAAGCTGGGTTCTCTGTCTCCGAAGGGAAGAGCCAATGTTTGCTCTCCTTCTGAAAAGCTCTAGGACGTGTGTTTGTCTTTGAAAGATGCAAGTTACAAACAAGATGTGAGATTTGGTTATCTAGAAAACTTCCTTAAACTAACACCTCATTCCCATCAAGGTGCCCAGCCAGGTTCTGCAAAACCCCAGCAGGCCCCCAGTGCTGGGCCCCTCTAAAGCCTCCCCCATAAGCGTCAAGGCCATGCTTTTCAAGCAAGCTCTACGCCCAGGCCTCCCCCAGCCTGCCAGCAACCCAACTTTTTAGCCACCATCTCCTGCTCACGAAATGGAGGGGGGTAACAGAGAACCACAACTGCCCATCTGCCACTCCGAAATCCTTAAGAATGCCCACATTTTTCACAATTCAGAGGTAGGCAGACCCTGCCCTAAACTGACAGGAGGCCATTTTCAGCCTTCAGTGATCCCACATAACAGGAGGGAAGTGAAGTGCTATCCCGCCCACACCCAGCTGGGGGTCATATATATATATGAATGATATCCCTGGCTCTAAAATCTGACCAATTTTGAATCCCCACACTTCCTTTCCTTCTTCCCAAGGACAGCCCAGCAGTGCCTCCAGACTTCCCTCCACCCCTCCACTCACAAGCCCACTCCTCGGCCTTCCCGGGAGGACCAGGCCTACCCACTAGGCATCTGGGACCCTGCACAGCAAGGGCAGCAAAGCCTACGGGCTCTCCCAGCAACCTGCCGGCCTGCTCCTCTGACCACGCGACCTCAAGGCCGCCACCCTGGACATCAGGCCAAAGACGCACTGCACTGCCTGGATTCAGAGCAGCCAATCCCTCTCTCTCCAGGACAGCAGCAACAACGGAAACCCGCAGGAATGTTCAAACAGGAAAGTTGCCCCTTTCCCCTACAAACCTCAGAAGAGGCACTACATCAAAAATCTCTTACATCAGGTCCTGGGCACATGCACACCCGCCAGGCCTTAAATCTCAGCTCCGCCTGCTCATCCGCTGTGTGACCTTGGGCAAGCAACCTCCCCTCTCTGAGTCTCGGTGCCCACCATACAGTGGAAGTGGGAACGATCACCTGGACTTCACACAGCGGTCATGAAAGTGACATCCTAATGCTAGGAAATGTGACTGCCCTGGGTCCCGGAAACCAGGATATACCAGGGTAAATGAGGCGGCCCTGAATCAAGGGGGACACATCGGACACTGCACTCTGGGCACGGGCCAGTCCCATCCCCCAGCCAGTGCCCACGCAGGAAATGAGGGACGCACACAGCCCTGACGCCCCGTTTCACCCCCTCCCCAAGATCATCACCAGGACTTGGCGCTCATCAAAGGGCTGAACCGGACCCAAGAACAGAGAGGTTGAGTGACTGTCCAAGGTCACACAGCCAGCTGGACATCGGGAGGGGAGGCAGGGAAGGCTGGCGGGCCTGGGCCTATCGCCTGGCAGCTGCCGCCGCCAAACAAGGCTCCATCCCCACAGGACGCCACCTGGCCACGGACACCGGGGGCTCAACCTCCAAACACCTGGTTTCCCGCAAACCCCCGGCCGACCACCCCCACCCCGCCCTATCGGGCTCCAGGCATCGTGCCCCGGGCCCCGGCCCCCGTCCCCCCAGTCAGCCCCCCGCCTCCCCGGGCGCGGGCCGCAGCGTCCACGCCGGCGCGCCGCAGAGCCGGCCGGGGCGGGGTCCGCGCAGGGCTCACCGGACTTGGGGTAGGTGACGATCCATACGTCGCTGGGCCGCACCGGGAAGTTGGCGATCTCCTCCATCTTCCCGCGGCAGAAGGGCGGCAGCCGCACGCCGTGGAACTCGAAGTACTTGCTCTCGAACTCGCCCGGCGTGCTGGGGGTCTCCGCCTCGCTCTCCGCCATGCCGCTGCCCGGCCCCGCAGCCCCGCAGCCCCGCAGCCCCGCCGCCGCCGCTGCCGCCCCGCGCCCTAGCCCGCCTCCCCGCAGCCGCCGCGCGGCGCTCCTCCGCAGGCGTGACGTCACGGCGCTCCTCCGCAGGCGTGACGTCACGGCGCCGCCCGGCCCGTGCCCCGCCCCAGCCAGGGCGGGAGGGCGCGGGGAGGGGGTGGAAAAACGCTCCGTGTCGTGACGTCACGACGCCGGCGTGGCCGCGGGCATGACGTCATGGCCCGAGCCCCGCCCCGCCACCCCTCGCCCACCCTCCCTGAGGGCAGTCCAAGATCCCTCCCCCACCCTCCTCCTGGCCCACAATCCGCATCACCTTCATCACGCACATGTTAACCAACCCAGGGATTCCAGCTTTTCTGCCCTTCAGCAAAGCTTCAACACAAACTCAAGAAACACTGCAACTAGCAGTGACCCGAAAGATTCATTCATCATTCATTCAACAAATATTTAGGGAGCATCTGATCTGTACCCGCCACGGGTCGAGGGTCCAGACCAGTGATACTGGCAAGAGCCCAGCCCTCTCGGAGCTTACATTTGTGAATAACCAAGACAATTTCAGATCAGAATAGGACCTGTGAATAACACGCTTACAATATCCTGAGAGCAGGAAAGGGTTAAATCTGTTAATTGAAAATTTCCAGGGCCCACCCCAGAACTCAGGATACCCAAGACCCTTGGGGTAGTGCTCCACAAGTCTGTATTTAAAACGTACTTCCTAGGCAGACTACAATTCGAGAACAACAGAATTCTATAGAGGTTTTAGTACAACCCCTCATCCATTCACTCAAGAAACACACACAGGCAAAGCTCATTTTATTGTGCTTTGCAGATGCTGTGTTGTTTACAAATTGAACATTTGTGACAACCCTGCATTGTCAAATGATGGTTAGCAATTTTTGGCAATAAAACATTTGTTAATTAAGTCATGTACGTTCGTGACTTTTTTTTTAAAGAAACAGTGCTATTGCACAGGTTCAGTGTCCCTGACTGTGAAAAGGGAATGATACTCTCTACTTCTAGGTACTGTAGTTGAGAGGACAGAGATAATTACACCAGCAAGAATTCAGAGTGGTGGGACTTTCCTGGTGGTCCAGTGGCTGAGACTCTGCACTCAATGCAGGAGACCCAGGTTCGATCCCTGGCCAGGGAACTAGATCTTCCATGCCATACAAAGACCAAAGATCCCGCAAGCTACAACTAAGACCCAGCATAGCCAAATTAATTAATTAATTAATTAAAAAAAGAATCCAGAGCAGTGCAGGTGGATAAGACCTACCTTCTCTCTCTCTCCTTCTTCCACAGAATTGAGACACTCACAGTCTGGCAAGGGGGACATTGGCCACATGTACATGGTGGATGGAAAGTGCAAAGAGAGCATTAACTCTAATTCAGGGGGCTTGAGGATGTCTTTACAAAAATGCAAGAGAAGATTCCAAATACCAAGACATCATTAAGAATGATTAGGTAATGTCACAAAGACAGGTAGTCAAAGACTGGAGGAACTGAGCGAATAAATGAGCTGGTGTTTCAGATGAGGGTCTCACTATGGAAGAGCAAGGAAAAACCCTGTCCTTTTAGATTAGACTCTAAGGTATTTCATGAATTTATTATTTATTTTAAAAATCTATTTCTTATCTTTGCTGAAAAGGCCTTTAAGCACTGTATTCCAGCAAACCTAGGCATAGCCAGTGCCCAGATCTTGGTTTCTAAATACTTCCCCACCAAAAGGAACCAGAGTTTCTCAGAGAAAAGGCCACTTCCAGGGCTGGGCAAAGAAAGTACAAGATGAGCCTAAAATATTTGGGGGGCAGAAGAATAAACCACTAAAAATGATGGGGCTAGGTCAAAAGAACACAGGAGCTAGCTTGAAATTAGGAACAAATTAACACTTTGTACCTGTTAGACAAGAATTAGAAACAACTCAAATGTCCATCAACATTAGACTGGATAAATTGTGATATATTCATACAATGGAATTCTTATTAAACAGTGATTAAAAAAAGAATGATTGGTGTAGGCAATAGGTGAATTTCACAGTCAAAATGATGAACAAAAGAAGCTAAACAAAAGGCAGTATGTTGGGTGATTCTATTCATATACAATTCAAGGACAAAAAAAAACTAATCTATGGTCAGAGTTAAGAAAAGTGTTTAATTTGAGGCAGCAGAGGGTTGGCTGGGCAAAGACACAAAAGTACCCTCTAGAGTATTAGAAACATTCTGTTAATGTCTTTCTTTCAGTGATGGTCACACAATGATATAAGCATAAATACAGATGAATACAGATGTGGATATAAATTTAGATGCGGACTCCATACCACAGTTAAAGATCCCAAATCACTTACATGGTTTTCCCACCAAAAATTCATATCCTGGATCTAATAAATGGGGACAGAATACAAAACCTAAGGAAAGGAACCAATTGTGTAACAACTGACCTGTACTCTTCAAAAATGCCAATGTCATGAAAGACAAAAAAAAAAAGTTGAAAGAACTTGTTCTAGATAAAAGGAGACTAAAGATAATTGACAAGGACATTCTTGGGGCAATTTGCAACATATGAATATGGACTCTTTATGAGCTGGTAATATTGTATTATTGTAATATAATATTGACAGAATTTCCTGGTGGCTCAGCAGTGCGTGTGTGCATACTCAGTCACTTTAGTTGTGTCCAACTCTTTGCCAACCCATGGACTGTAACCCACCAGGCTCCTCTGTCCATTGGATTCTCCCATGGACAAGAATACTGGAGTGGGTTGCCATGCCCCCCTCCTCCAGGGGATCTTCCTGACCCAGGGATCGAACTGACGTCTCCTGCATCGAAGGTGGATTCTTTACCACTGAGCCACCAGGGAAGCCCTCACCTGCAGTGCAAGAGACGTGAATTTGATCCCTGGGTTGGGAAGATGCGCTGGGGAAGGAAATGGCAACCCACTCCAGTATTCTTGTCTAAGAAATCCCATGGACAGAGGAGCCTGGCGGGTTACAGTCCGTGGGGTCACAAAAGAGTCAGACATAGCCTGGCAACTAGACAACAGCAACATTGTATTAATTTTAAATTTCATGAACTTTAAAACTGTACTGTGGATATGTAAGAGAATGTTCTTTTTCTTAGCGGGGAGATGCTGAAATATTTGGGAGTGTAGAATTCTGTCTGCAACTTATTTTCAAATAGTTCTACAAAACAACACAATTATAACACTAACGTGTATACATACATTGAAAGAGAAGAAAATGTGGCAAATGCTACAGTTGGTGAATGTAGGTGAAGATGTATATTCAGTGTTGTATTCTTTTTCTATCACCGCTATAGTGAATTACCACAAACTCGGAGGCTTTAAGACAACACATATTTATTATCTTACGGTTCTGTAGGTCATACGTCTAATGTGCGTGTCGCTACGCTAAAATCAAGGTGTTGGCAAAACTCTATTCCTTTCTGGAGGTTAAGGACGAAGCCAGTGTTCTGCCTTTTCCAGCCACTAGAGGCCACCCGCACTCCTTGGCTCGTGGTCCCTTCCTCCCTCTTCAAAGTCAACAATGCCGGGCTTACTATTTCTCATATCTTATTACTCTGATATTGACTCTTCTTCTATCTCCCTCTTCAACTTTTAAGATCCCTTATAATTACATTAGATCATCCCAATAAATAATCCAGGGTGATCTATTTTAAGGTCAGCCGATTAGCAAGCTTAATTCCATCGGCAACCTTAATTACCTTTGACAGATAACATAGTCACAGGTTCTGGGAAGACATGGACATTTTGTGAGGGGGTGGGGAGGTGTTATTCTTGCCTACCACAGTTGTATTACTTCTTGCAACTTTCCTCTTGACTTAATTTTTAGAATAGAAATCTAAAGAAAAATCTCTGTTAATATAAAAGAGCCTGAGTAACCCACCAAAAAAGCTACTAGACTGAATAAATGAGTTTAGCAAGCTCATAAGACACAGGACCAGCAAACAAAAATCAAATACTAGCAATAAACAACTAAAAATTGAAATTTGAAAAATACCCTTTGCAGTATCATCAAAAAACATTAAATGCTTGGGAATAAATCTAAGAAAACATATGCAAGATTCATATAACAAAAGCTACAAAACATTGATAAGATAAATTTGTAAAATTAAAGAAATGGTGACACATACCCTGGTCATCAATTGGAAGACTCAACATTGTTGAGACACCTGTTCCTTTCAAAATTCATCTATAGAGCCTATGCAATCCCAAGTGAAGTCCCAATGGGCCCTTTTGTAGAAATTAACAAGCTGGCTCTAAAACCTATATAGAAAAGCAAGGTCACTAGACTAGTCAAAACTATTTTGAAAAAGAATAGCAAAGCTGGAATGCTCACACTACTTGATTTCAAGACTTACTATAAATCTATTTACCTTAAAGCTACAAATCAAAAGTGTGGGATTGGTGTAAGCAGAGACATATAGATAAATGGAACAGGACAGAGTCTAGAAACAGACACACATATGATTGATTCATTTTTGACAAAGGTATCTCTAAAGAGCAGGAAACAGAAGATTCTTAGGAGTCGAAACTACCCACTAAGTCCTGGTCTTCCCCATGGGTAGTGAACGCCTCTTCTCTGGGGATTGGTAAGAGGCTGGATAGTCTTTTGTCCTGAAGAGAGTCTTCCTAAGCAAGTTCTCTGCCCTGAGAGATCCCCAAGACTGCAGAGAGACTGAGGAGCGGCCGCCGGTCGCTGTCCGCGGTGCTGAAAGCGCACAGCTCATCAGATCCTCATGACCACCCAATGCCAGACTCTGGGTAGACACGGCACCCAGTGGCTCTGGTTTCGCTTTGTTTTATGTTCTGTCTTGATGTATATTTTCCTACTTGTACGTACTATCAAATCTTTAAGACTATGCTGTCTTTTATTAGGGAAATGTCAAGCATATGCAAAAATAAAAAGAATAGTAGAATGAATTTCTATGTACCCATCACCCACTGTCAACTGTTACCAACTCAGGTTTCATCAACTCTCACCCACCCCTCCCCTTCTAAACTAATCCCTTCAGATTAGTTTGAAGCAACTAATGTGTTATGCCATTACCTTAACATAGATCTCTAAGAGATAAGAACTCTTTGAAATCACATTCCCAATACATTAACACAACTAAAAAGTAATGATTATTCCTTAACAACACCAAATATCCAGTTAGTGTACAGTCTCAGACTTGTGGGTGGGATGCTAAGCTCAGAGGGGTTGAGGTATCTGAGGATACCTGATGAAGCCAAGATTTAGTGCTGGGGCAGAGGTCACCCAATAGCATCCCATGACCCCAGACATAGATGGGCACATGCCAACCTGTTGCCAAAGATGACCTTAAGAAAGTCTGAGCCCAGGGTGCTGGCTCAGGCAAGTGGTCACACCCACAGAGTGGCCCCTGAGGACACTAGTGCCCAAGAACTACAGGTTTTAATCACATTCCTGCCTAGACAGGTCTAATTCAATACCAGAATTTCTGCAGAAAATCCTGAGCTTCAATATTTATACCCAAGATTCTAGTGGGCAGACAGAATGGAACCACAGCCTGAGATAGTCTTTTTTTTAATGATCCTATTTATTTTAGTTTATTTACTGCTAATGTTTTTATTTATTTATTTGGCTCCCCTGAGTCTTAGCTGCAGCATGTGGGACCCAGTTCCCTGACCAGGGGTTGAACCCAGGCCTCCTGCATCAGAACCTGGAGTCTTAGCCACTGGGCCACCAAGGAAGTCCCCTGACCTAGTCTTGAATGCTAACTCCATCAATGATTTGCTGCGGGATCGGTGCTTCACATATCTGAGCCTCAGACTCCTTGTCTCTTTAACTTACCAGGGGACACTCCAAACCTGTTTTTACATCTGCAACCCCACTCCTGGAATGACTTTCTGCCAACCTAGAATCTAGGCTTTCGTAAACACCCAGTTCAAAAACCTATCCCCCTGTGGCTAATCCCCTCCTGGAATCATCTCTCCTCCCTCTGAGCATGGTGATATTAATTGTCTCTGTTGTGGGCTCAGAGCAGAGCTGGAGGCCCTTTAGAAACCAACTAGTCCTCTGAAAGGAAAGGAAATGAAGAACTGATCGAGGAAAGAACTTGCTCAGCATTGCACAGCAGGTACGCAGTGAAGCTGTGATTTTTCTGGAGATCCTTCCATTGCCTGGAGCACAACACGTGGGCACTTCCAGCCCTACCGCTTACCCCAACACACAGATCGACTCTGTGCCTTGGTTTCCTCACCCATAACGTGGGGCAGAATAACCTTCACCTCCCAGAGTTGCTGTGAGAATTAAGTGAGATGACTGGCTTTGAAAACTGTAAGTGGTGGGCGCTCATGAAGGTCAGACTCCCTTTTACCTTCATAGAAATAGCAATAGAGGAACGTGAGCTTCCTGAGGCAGGGATGTGCCTCAGGCTCAGTTCACACTCAGCAGACAGTTGGCGCTCAGAAAGCCAGGACTGGGAGCTGGAGAGCCACTCCCTTTTCTGCCCCACCCTCATCCCCAGACCCTCCTGGATTCTACTCACTGTTCAGTCACCTTTTGCTTCTCTGCTTTGACCGCCCGGCCGCCGCGCCCCCCGCCACCACCGCCAATGACTGCCCAATCCAAACAGTGCCCTTCACGCCCCAACCTCTGCCTACCCCACAATTGCCTTGCTGGCCACAGTGCACCCCATCACCCCCCTCTTCACTCTCAACTCCAGGCCTTTGCAAGTGCTGGTCCCTCTTTGCACGTGCTGTTCCCCCTGCTCGCAAACTCTCCGCTGGCTCTCACCTCTCATCTCAGACCTCACGTCCGGTACCACCTCCTCAGAGAGGCCCTCCAAGACCACCTGATCCCAGGTTGCTCCCCACCCCTGATAAACTACCCCACCCCCCATCAGTCTCACCCTCCTGTCTCCTCACAGAACTGCCATCCCTGGAGATGGTCTTATTTTCACCTTTTCCTATTTCCTGTTTAGCATCTGTTCTCGTACCCCCACTAGAATATAACTTTTGTTCACAGCTGTGTCCCCAGAGCCTATAACTCGTTAAGTCAGATGAATGAATGAATATGTCTTTTGTTCACACATTTATTCCTTTGTTTCTTTTTCTCTCACACCTGCCTCCATGTCTCCACCCTTCCCAGTCCTCCTGGGGCTGAGTGTCTCTTAAGGGCCTGGCCAGGGCTCAGTGTGGGCTCTGCTTTCAGGATGGGAAGAGGAGCGACTGCTGAGAGAGGCTGGAGGAGGTCTGGTGTCCCAGCAACTTCTGCGCCCGAGAGAGGGAGAGGCCAGGCTGGAGGCTCTGCTCATCAAAAATCTTTTTAAGGAACACACTGGGGAGACCTGTGGTGGTGGCAGCCAGGGGCCTTTGGGAACCCCAACAGAAGCACACGTAGCTGAGATTCTGAGATTTTAATCCCTCTCTCTCCTCCCACCCTCCCATCTCCTTCGGGGGGGTTCCCTGGGGAAGAGACCCAAAGGAAGTCAGAGGTCAAGGTTTCTAGAGTGATGCAGAGCATGGGGATTACCCCCCGAGGGCTAGTGCAGGACAGAGAAAGTCAGAAAGGATCAGAGAGGCAGCACTCCTCACCCTGACACTTCCATTTGTTCCCTGATCAGTGCAAGTGAAAGTATCAGTCACTCCGGGGTGTCTGACTCTGTGTTACCCCATGTAGCCTGCCAGGCTCCTCTGTCCATGGAATTCTCCTGGCAAAGATCCTGGAGTAGGTTGCCATTTCCTTCTCCAGGGGATCTTCTTGACCCAGGGATCGAACCTAGGTCTCTTGCATTGCAGGCAGATTCTTTACCGTTTGAGCCTCCAGGGAAGCCAGGGATCTGATATGAGCCTGTAGCATTTTTCTCCACCTTCCCTGAAGTACCTTGCACACTGCTCTATGACACACCCAAACCCTTATTCCCCGAGGTGCTGCCCCAAGTCCTCCAAATGGAAATTCTAGAACCAGACATGTGTCTCAGCCCCTGCCTTCCTTTCTCCCTGTGATGAGACAGGATGACCCGGGCACACAGTGACCTGGAGGTGTACTAACAGGCTGCGTCTCACTAAGAAAAGAAGAACCCGAAGCCCCAGGAGCGCGGTGGGGGGAGGGGTGCAGAGAGACTCAGGAGGGCCTCTTCTCACTCCTGGGGGCCACCTGCCCACGTGGCCTGTGACAGAGTCTCTGTCCTCTCCACCCTCCACGTGGCTGACAATTCCAGTGCCCACCCTGGGCTAGGGGTCTGGCTCTGAGCTCCGGGAGATGGGTCAGGACTCAAGGACTGGGGGCAGGTGTGGGCACAGAACAAGGGCCACGATGGGAGGCAGGGGAGGCCAGTCACTGGGTTGGGCTGGCACGGTCCCCTCAGGCCTGATGGGTGGGTCTGGGCTCCTTGGCCAGGTCCTTGGGAGGATCGGCTTTAGGCTGGAGGGGGCTGGCGACAAGCAGGCTGTGGAAGAAGCAGAAGCCAGCAAAGGCAAATTTTCAGAGCCTAGGATTGGATGAAGCCCTGGGTTGCTCTTCTCCCAAATTCAGCAATAAACCCTTATCCTGGCCAAGCAGGGGTAGCAGGAAGGTTCCAGGGTAGCCGCTGCCTGGGAACACGGTGCCGACTTCCTTGTTTAGCAAATGGTGCCATGTGGGTGTAAGGGGCGGGGTGGGAGCGGGGAAGGCTGGGGTCTCCAGTGAGGAGGGAGGGCAGGCTGGGGAGACCCCACACCAGGCCCGGGGGACATCTGGAAGGATGGCAGGAGGACTGGTGGGGATCTGGCAGAGCAGAGAGACCCACTCCTGCCCCGTGACCTCAGGCCGTCCCTGGGGATGAAGGGGGCAGGGTGACCCTCCCCAAGACTGATGGATGTGACTGGCCAGCTCCTGCCTCGAGGCCACCATGGGTCTGGCCCACAGCAGGGACCCAGCACGTGTTCCGGGGCTGCACGAATGGGTGGATGGGGACACAGATGATGCGACTGCCCGCCCAGGGTCCAGGGAACCAGCGAGCACCTCCCCTCCCCCAGCGCAGCCACCTACCCTGCCCTAGGCCCGCCTGCCCGTCTCACCCGACCAACCTAAGGAGCTGGTCCTTCGTCCTGGAATAGACCTCGAGGGCCAAGCTCCTCAGCAAGCCTTGCATCCACCACAAGTCGGCCGGCACATCCGGCAGCCACGCCACCAACCTGGAGAAGAGGCAGCAACAGCGGCCCTGGTCTGTGCCCAGCCGAGTGTGCAGCCTGGCAGAGCCCACCCTCCCCACGGGGCCGGAGCAGAGCTAGGGTCCCCCGCACCCAAGCACCAGGGCTAAAGGAAGGAGGAAGCGGGATACAGAGCTCCAGGCGCATTGACTGCACTGCGGAGCACATCGGCACCTGCAGAGGCACCAGGGGGCGGGGAATGATCCCCACAGACCATGAACTTGATGGAGACCGCCAGGCCCTCGGGGTCATCGACTCCAAAGGGCACAAGTGGGAAGCCCTGGGGTGGAAAGGCCAGGGCTTTGGGGTCAGGCTGGCTTGCGCTGCAGCCCTGCTGCCCTGTTCATCCGCTGTGTGGTCTCAGCAGGTCAGGGAACCTTTGGGGGCCTCAGTTTCTCTCCAAGCAAGTGAGGACCATCACCGCACGGCCTCCGTGTTTCTGTCCCACCCTCTCCCTGAACAGCCCCTGCCCTCCACCCTTCACACCCCTTCATCCACACTCCTTTAGGCTGCCGGTGGCTTCCTGAACACATCTGACCTCCTGCCCAGCATCCTCCTGGGGCTCCCCACATAGACCACACAGGATCAGCAGAGGGCAGCATCACCCAACTACAGCTGAGAGGACGCCTGGCCAGGCACTTTCTGAGACTCAGACGGCCCACCGGGTGTACTGCGACGAGCCAAACGTGAATTGAACCGTCCCCTCCCTTGTTTCTGGACCTTCTGCCCCTATCATTGTAACCTATATGTTGAGTATGTGTATGCTCAGTCGCTCAACTTTGTCTGTTTGTGACCCCATGGACAGTAGCTTGCCAGGCTCCTCTGTCCATGAGGTTTTCCAGGCAAGAATACTGGAGCAGATTGCCATTTCCTGCTCCAGGAGATCTTCCTGACCCAGGGATCGAACCTGCATCTCCGGCTTTGCAGGCAGATTCTTTATCGTCTGAGCCACCAGGGACGCCCCAAACTTAAAGTTATGTTCTGCCCCATGGTGTTTTTGAGGGTGCTGTTGTTGCTGTTTAGTTGCTAAGTTGTGTCCGATTCTTTTGGGACCCCATGGACTGTATCCTACCAGGCTCCTTTGTCCATGGGACCTTTCAGGCAAGAATACTAGAGTGGGTTGCCATTTCATTCTCCAGGTCTCTTCTGACCCAGGGATCAAACTCGCTTCTCCCTGCATTAGCAGGCAGATTCTTTACGACTGAGTTACCAGAGAAGCCTCAAAACATCACCCTGCTTTGGCCAGTAACCGAACCCGGGCCTCCCATGTGGCAGGCGAGAATTCTACCACTGAATCACCAGTGCTGTGGTTGAGCATGTAGGTTACAGAGAAGACCCCTGTGGTCTGGGCAGGTGGCTCCATCAATGTTCTTACAATGATCTTCTTTTTGTAACTGAAATGGCTATAACTTGCATTTATCTTTTTTGATTTCAACTTGTGGTTGCAGTCTAAAAGCTCCACATAAGGAAAAGTCCACATCAGCAGAAAGCTGTCTCCCAGCTTTGGGTCACCAGCAGTTCAGACAGCAGGGCTGACCCAGTCATGGACTCTGCATAGAGCAAGACAGAGACACATGACTCGCTGTCACAGACCTTCTTCCGGGGACTGGGGAACTTTTAAAAAAATACAGATCAATACATGACACTTTCCCTGCTAGAATCCTCCTTGGCCTTCCTGTAACCATCAGGATAAAGACCACACCCCTCACCTGGCCACAGACCCCTGTGTGTCTAGCCCCTGCCGGCTTCCTCAGCTCCATCTTGTACACGTTCCAGATTTTGGCTTCAGTCACACTAGCCTCCCTTTCTGCTCCTCAGATGAGCTTTACTCCCTCTGCCTTCTGCCCCAGGACCTTTGCACATGCTGCTCCATCCTTCTTGGCCTAGTGGACTCTTACTCATCCTTCAGGTTATAGCTCCAAAGTTATCTACTCTAAGCAGCCTTTCCTGATCACATAGCCTGTCTTGTGAGTTGCCCCAGTTCCCAGCCACTGTACACCTCTCCTAGGAATCCATAGCCACTGTTGATCTCTCTAGGTATCCGTAGGCACAGCTGGATCACACAGATAAATATGTGACGATCGGTGGGCTGTGATCCCCAAAAGGTCAGGGCTGGGGCTCGGTCAGTCCTGCCTCCTGGCCCCCAGTCAAGGCTTGACCCTTGATGGGCCCTCAATAACTGTTGGTGGAATGAATGAACAAACAACAGGGATTGATCCATTAACCAGCAAAGTTAGACAGTTAGTGAGGGCCTAGTCTGCTAGTCTGCTCTAGAGAGGCTTCATTTTACAAAAGAGGAATCTGGGGCCCAGAGAGGTCAAGATACCTGGCCTGGGCCACACAGTTAATCTGAGGCAGACCACCCCCTAGAGCTACCCTCAGAAAGAACTCATTCCCTCTGAGGCTCTGACAGGTGGAGCAATGGACCAAAGATCCTAGAGATGGGAGGGTCCAGGCTGACCACGAGACCCCGTTTTCAGTGGACTAAAGTCACAGCTGTTACCCAACCACCCCATCAGTCCCGTCTCCCAGAGGAGACCAAGACTCCTCAGGGCCTGCAGCCAGCGTCAGGCGGTGTGGGGACACCAGCCCTGCTCTGCCCCCCGCCCCAGTGTGCCAGCTGCCCTTCCTGCCACAGGCACCTGTCTCAACAGGTCAGACCCTTCCCAGGACCCCTGGCCATACCTCACCTTCTGCTCCGGAAATAGACGTACTCAAAGGGCAGCGTGCAAGGCAGCAGCAGGTACGTCAGCGCCTGCCCGGGCCCCGAGCGGCAGAAAGAGGCCCAGGCACCGGGGTCCCGCATGCAGGCTTTCTTCAGTGCTATGAGAGAGGCCATGGTTTCCCCCCCACCCCTCCAGCCGCCCCCTCAAGGTCACCCTTAGGGAAGAGAGCCCGAGCCCCTCTCCACCTCCCACGGCCCACAGAGGACACCCCCACTCCCAGCCAGTCTGCAGGGGAAGCAGCTGCTTTGATGGAGCCCCGCCCAGGCTCCCTCATTAGTCCTGAAATGGCAGAGTGTGCCCCTTTCACAGATGAGTGGACTGAGGCTCAGAGCGGAGCAGTGACTCAGCCAAGCCCATTGCCAGGAAGTGGTGGGGCCAGGATGGAACATGTCAGGCTCCCTGCATTCCTTCCACCTCTCCTGCCCCTCTGGAAAGTCTGCTGCAGCCCCTGGGGGGACAAGTGCCCACCATACCTCCTTCCCATAACATCGGCGCTATTGATGACAGCAGCTGTGACCACACGACCACTTCCTAAGCCCCCAGCCCCTTAACTGATCAGAGTGCAAGGGCCCAGCATCCTGGCTGGGAGACAGCCAGAACCCAAATCCTGACCTCCAGACTATGGCTTGGCCATGCACACACCACCAGCCTCAACTCCAGGTTCCTGAAAAACACAGTCCCAAGACCTGGCTCCCTGTAACCTGCCGTGTGGCCCAGGATGGGTCCCTTCCTGTCCCTGAACCAGGGCATCGCCTCTGAAAAATGGGATACGGGTGGGATCTCCATCAGTAGAGGCGGCCAGGATTAGGAGATACTGTAAAGGCCTTCAGAGGCGCTCTCTGGTGCCCCCTTGTGGCGGCAGGGCCACCGCCGGGGTTCCAGAGCCCCAGGCTTGGACCTCAGGGGCTCAGCCCAGATGCAGACCTGCGTCTTTGTGCCCTCTGTGGTCTTCCAGGCAGAAAGAGGGGCTCGCCTCATTTCCTCACCCACCCCCTTGCCCCTGCTCTGGCCTTGACCACCATCACCTCTCCTCCCAGCTTCCCATCTCTTCAGCCTGTCTCCTCTCAGCTAGGTGCAGTCAACACTGGGACCCAGAGTTCAGAGCAGCCGTGAACTCTGAAAGTGAGGGGTCGCCCCCACCCCAGCAGCTCCCAGTCTCCTCCTGCAGCATTTGAGGCCATCTGCCCCACCCTCCAATCCTCCCCAAGCTGATCGCTGCTAACCCACCTCTCCCTCAGCTGCAGGGGCCCCCGCCCCTCCCCACCAACCCCAGGACATTTGCACAGGCCACGCCCACCGCCTGGATGCTCATCTGGCCCCTCTTTTGCTTGGCCAGCTCCTCCATTCACACCTCACTGAGATGCTGCTCAGACTCCCACTCCCATGGCCACGACATGTGCCTGTCCTTTCCTGTTGGGGCCTTTGTGACATTTAGGTAACTGAGCAGGAGGGCTGACTAATTGCTTTGCCAGCTGGGTGACCTTGGGCAGGTCACTTAAGCTTTCTGTGCTATGGTTTCCTCAACTGTCCAGGGGGGACCATTCAGTACCATCCTCAGAGTATTTGGGGCAGGGGATAAAATGAGTCTGTCTCCACCTGGAAAGCCTGTGTGTGCCTCTCCTTTGCCCCTCGGCACCTTCTGCCCTTCCCTGGGCAGTGGGCAAAGACCTGGCTTTCTCAGGCACAGACTTGGGTTAGAATCCCCCTGTTGTGGGTCCTGAGACCTTGGTGAGCCCCTTCCCTTCTCTGAGCTTCAGTTTCCTCATCAGCGAAATAGGTGATGAAAAACACTCGGGCCCGCTCGGGTTGTGGTGAGGAGTGAAGGGGGCAAGGTGGAAGAGGCCCTGGGCATCATGCCTGGCACGCCTGAGTCCTCTTGCAGACCACGAGCACCTTCAAGGCGGGGTCCCCGGCCCCGGGCCCCCCCACGTGCAGGGCACCTGGAAGGTGAGCCCAGATGGGACGGGAGGGGCAGTACCAGCCTCCAGCTCCGGGGAGAGCTGCTCAAAGTCGGGCACGTCCTTGACCAGCACGTTGGGCACCGCCCAGTTGAGCGACAGGCCCGCCTCCTGGCCTCCGTCGTGGGCAGCGCCTGGGGCCCCATCAGCTGGGGCTGGGGGCTCCTTAGACACCAAGCTCCACAGTACTGGCTCCTTGGTGAGTCCTGGGTGGGGGGAGAGGGGGGACGCCACAGCTGGAGCCTCCCGGTGACACTGACCTCCCCAGCGCCCCATGCGGCCCTCCCTACCCGCGCCCCTCGGCACCCAAAGCCAGCTCTGGGGACCCGTTGGCTGCAGGATGGGCGGGCCCTCAGCGGGTCCTGAATGACTTCGTCCTGCGCTCCCTGGCCCCACACTGTCTGCCGTCTGATTCCTGTGTGCTTTCTAGGGGTTCACAGGCCCCAGGCCCAGAAGACCCAGCCTAAGACTCGGATCCTGGGGTCACCACCACCAGCTCCGTGATCTAACAGCTCCGCACGTGGCTTCCCTCCCTAGAAAATGGGGGGGAAACTTAGGACCTGCTGTGTATGGTTGTTCAGATGCAATGAATACACAAGGCTCGAGCCCAGGTTGGAGCTTTCTATGTCTGAACATGTTATGTGCTCAGTGAGTGCTTCCTGCTGCCGAGGGTTTGGGGCCATAGAGTGGGGGTCAAGGGTCATGGGCTCTGGAGCCAGACGGCCTGAGTTCAAGTCTCAGCTCTACCATGTTGAAGAGCACGGCCCTGTGGGATGACAGCCAAGCTCTCCAGCTAAGAAGACCTCTCTGACCGGCCCAGTGCTCCGTCTCACACACACACACACACACACACACACCCCTATGGCCCCACTGAGGTATGCACCCTCGAAGTGCCAAGTTCTGTGCCTTTGCTCTTGCCCTTCTTCTCCCTGCCTAGAGTGCCCTCTTCCTTCCCATTGTCAATATTTCTGTAGCCTTCATGACTAATTAAAACCCAGCATATCAGTCACCACCTCCAAGAAGTCCTCGTTGCCCACCCCACCCACCAGACTGGGTCAGGTGCCCCCGCTGGGCTCCCGTGATCCTGAGCATCCCTCCATCATCCTGGGGGATGTCTCTCTCTTGATCTGTCCCCCTTGCACCAGGCAGCAGGCAGCTGGAGACTACGAGACATATGCGATTCCTCCCTGGGTCCCCAGCATCCGGCACAGAGCAGACGCTGAGGAAGAGAATGAATGAGCCAAGGTCCCTGAGAACTCAAATAGCTGAGAGGTGGGATCTACCTGGCACTCACATGGGGGGGGGGGCGATGCCCAGCTCCTGTGGGGGGCTGACACCTACCGCGTCTCTCCAGGAACCTCAGGGCATCCAAGTAGCCTTGTCTGCAGCTGTCGGCCATTACCTGCCAACACACGGGTGAGGCTGGGGTGCAGCAGGCCTGTGCCGCCCCTCGAGCCAGTAGCCACAGGCCAGAGACTCATCTTCAACTGGATCCCAGGGCAGCCTGGGCTTCCCGAGACCCCCTCTCAGCAGGACTCGAGGACCCCGAGTGTCCCTGGCCAGCACTGAATGGGGAGAGTCCCAGGACCTCAGGGGGGAGGCATCTTCTCCAGCAACTCGCTCCCGACAGCTTCATTCACCTTCCCACTCCGAGACACCCTGGGGGCTGGGGGCTTTTGCTCCAGACTCTCCTTTTCTGGCCTCAGTTTCCCCCTCTGGAAAATGGGATCACAAGGCCTGGCCAGGAATGTCTGAGCCCTACAGATCAATACATGGCAGTGCCCTTTGCCCTTGGGTGTTCATGGCCAGGACCACCCTCAGATGGCCAAGGCTCTCAATCAGAGCCCTACCAGAAGCAGAGTCACCTGCAGGCCTCGCCTTCCTCAGCTGTAAAATCGGGCTGAGATTTTCTGTCCACTCCATGGGTGTAGGGAGGATCAGCTTAAATGAACAGGACTTTGTTTCATGAATTACAAAATACTACACAACCATAAAAGAAGTGGAGGACTAGGGGAGGGCCAGAGTGTGACTGGCATGAAGGAGCTTGTTAGGATGACAAACGGTTATCAAATCACCCACGTCCCAGAAATTCCCAAAGAGCAAAAAGCAGGAAACGGGGGTCTATTGTCCACCTTTTTCTGTGCTTGTACCTTGCTGCCTTACAGAGAGTCAGTCTGGCCACAGTCTAGGGCAGCCATTAAGACTGATCATGGGTTCGGGCTAGCTGAGGATCTGAAGTCTGGCTTTGCTGTTTCCAGGCTGTGTGACTTTGAAGAAGTTGCTTACCCTCTCTGAGCCTCAGTGTCCTTCCCTGAGGAATGGAGATGGCCGCAGTACCTTGTCACCGAGCCTAACCCTGAATAGCACCCGCAGAGGCCTGGCTTAAACCCCATTTCAGCAGAGGTGGCCTTGGGGTGCTGCCCTGATGTGAAGCATGAGTCAGGACACATCGGGAGCCCAGGCTGTGTTTAAGGGCTTGACCATGAGGCTCAGGACACACACCCTAACTGCCCCGAGCTTGTGGGGAGGGCTCCCGGGCACAGAGTCTGACTCACGGGGCACTAGCTCACGGCCAAGCCTCTAACACCTTCAAGGCTGGTAACGGGGAGTGGGGGGGCCAGACCTACCTCGGGGCTGCAGGGGATGAGGGAGGTGATGCCCAGGAAGAAGTTCTCGGTGGAGATCTGGAAGCTGGCGTTGAAGGCATTCAGCTCGTGTATGCTAGCCGAGCAGCTCTGGGGACAGATGTCCACCGTCCCGTGGAAGGGCGACACGGTGATGGCGGAGGGCGAGTCCGCGAAGGGCAGGTTGTTGCTTAGAGCACCGTCAATGTAGCGCTGCAATTCAGGGGGCCTGGCTGCCCTGGGGGTGCTCTCCACCCACACGGCCACGAAGCCACCCCCGGAAACTGGCTGCAGCAGGTCACCTCCAGCTGCCCCGAACCACTAGGCCAGCCCCTAACCTGGGCTGCTCTGAGCACCCCTGGGACCAGGGTGTGGGGGCAGCTGACACACCCAATAAGTGCTCCAGGAGCCTTGGTTCCTCCACCCACACACCCCTCGGTAGGGCTGGGGCAGCCCCCGAAGTGCACTCACCTTCCCTCTGAACGTGGGAGGAATCGTCCCACAGTAGAAAGGGAAGTACACGGAGCAGACCAAGGCCTGGGGAGATAAGCCAGTGATAACACAATCGCTTACGTTCCCAGAGTTCAGGACCCACTCTGGGCGTGCAGACTAACCCAGAACAGCCCACACTGGAGTCAGGAGAGCCGTGTCCAGGGAGGGGAGGTATCACCTCGTCCCAGCCTAGTTCTCAGAGTTAAGAAGGGATTTGAGGGTTTGGTGCTTAGGGCTCAGCGCTTCCACTGCAGGGGCAAGGGTTCAATCCCTGGTCAGGGAACTAAAATCCTGCAGGCTGTGGAGTGCAGCCAAAAAACAGAAACGTAGGAGGCGATTTGAACAGGAGTCCATCGTGACACCTGCCCTCCTCTTCCTGCTAGGTCCCTTGCTGACTCAGGACTGTTGCTGGGACTTTTCCCTCAAGGATAGACAGACACCAAGTGTCATTACTCCTTTATCCAACTGCCAGGAATTCTCCACCGAGAATCTAGGTATGTCTCCTAAAGTGTGTTCCCTGGACCAGGGGTCATCCTACCAGGGGCATCTCTGACAAGAATCCCTGATTCTCTCCCCATTTGGAAAACACTGTCTACCCCTCCCAGTAGAGGCTCTGACAAGTCCTGCAGTGAAAACAGAGACCCTGATACGAGTGACGTTTGGGGGCTGGAGAAGTCTCCGTTGGCGGGAGGGCGGCTGTCCTGTGCATTGCAGGATGTTTAACAACATCCCCAGCTTGTACCCTGTAGCTGTCAGTAATTTGTGCTCGCAAGCGCGCGTACACACACACACACACACACACACACAAACTCACATAGAGCTGTCACAGCCAAAAATGTCTCCAATGTTGCTAAATGTCTCCAGGTGGGAAAATCACCCTTAGTTGAAAGCCGCTGACCTAGGGCCTACCAGACTCATCGAGCATAGAACCTGTCTCTTGGGACTCGACTTCTGGAAACATCCCTCCAGCACTTTCTGGGAGATGCAGAACCCATCCCACCTCTGACAGGGTAGAGGTGCAGCTGAGAGCTTTGTTCCCATGGATTCGTCATCAGAGCACCAGCGGCTAGCGTTTACTGAGCACCTGCTGAGTGCCAGGCCCTGCGCTATGTGCCATCCAGACCCGGATCTGGGACACTCATACTATGTGCCATCCAGGCTCGGATCTGGGACACTCATTGGAGTCCCAGGAGCCCATGGACTTGAACTCGCAGCAAAGGACTGGCGCCTCTCTTGCACACACTGGGCTTCCCGCCTGCCGATGCGGGAGACACGGAGACGCAGGTTTGACCTCTGGGTCAGGAAGATCCCGTCGAGGAGGGCATGGCAACCCACCCCAGTATTCCCTCCTGGAGAATCCCATGGACAGAGGAGACTGGTGAGCTACAGTCCATCGGGTCGCAAAGAACTGGACACGATTGGAGTGACTTATCACAGCACTGCATACACCGGTCAGCACCCAGAGATGGTCCCCGTGTGGGGCGATGGGGCACCATGGTGAAGAGGATTCTGTTGCAGGGACCCGGGTGGCAAGGCTGAGCAGAGCTGTGCCCGACACTTCTCTGAGCTCCCCAGGGACCCTGACCCTCCTTGATTCAGGGGCTCCCTGTTGTATCCCCCGATTTTATTCCAACACTGGATTGTTTCTTATTTCCTTACATGAGCTTGTGGCCATTATCTGTACCCTCACAGGTTTGAATAGGAGCCCCCAGAAGACAACGATTTTTGTCTGTGTCATTCTGCTGTCCCCACTTGGGGTGGTGACTGGCACATAATAGAGAATCGATGCTTCCCTGCTGCGTCAAAAAGCACCTTGGGGACCAGGTTGGGGTGGACAGGCACCCCCCCTCCAGGAAGAGCAGACCCAGGGGTCCCCGACTGAAGAAGCCTGAGTTGACCCCTCTACCCCAGACATACCCTCCGTGTACAGCTGAGAGGCCTCCGAACAGCAGGCTTGGGAGCCATACTCACGTGGCCGCCCCCCTGTGCAACTCAACTCCCTCACTAGTAAACAAAATGAGGTCTATCTCCTGCTTGATCCGCGCCCCCTTCCCAGGGCCCCACAGCAGAGTCTGCCCTGGAAGGCGCCTGCAGGCCACTGGGGTAGGAGATGGCACTCACGCACCTGCTGCCAGGCCCTGCGTCCTGCCCCCTGCTCACCTCGATGACCTCATCGCGGGTGGCGAAGTCGGTGACAATGACGTTCTCGCCGTTGGGACAGTGGGTCAGTGAGATGCCCAGCCGCTGGGAGGCCAGGATGTGAACGTCGGCGGGCATCCAGTCTTGCAGGTCCTGCCTGATGGTCTCGATGGGCGTGAAGGCAGGGTGGAAGACGCCTAGGCTCAGCTGCTCCACTTGCTTGACCACGGCCATAAGGCGGGAGCAGCACAAGTCTGCAGGGTGGCGGAGGGAGGGGGTCCTCAGCCCCTGACCTCCCTCCCGGGTGCCATGGGAATGAATGGTCTCCCCCCTCCACTCCAGCTCAGAATTTGTGTCCAGTGCTGCTTCCAAACGCTCTGTGCAGGGGGCTTCCCTGGTGGTCCAGTGGCTAAGACTCTGGGCTCCCAAAGCAAGGGGCCTGGGTTCCATCCCTGGTCAGGGATCCCCAGATCCCACATGCTGCAACTAAAAGATCCTGCATGCCACAACTAAGGGACCAGGCACAGCCAAATAAATAAATATTAAAATAAATAAATAAGTGCTCTGTGCAGTCTCTTGACCTTGGGAACAGTCTTCCAGGCTCTAAACCTCAGATCTATCCTCTGGAAAATGGGGATGCCGGTGGTCCCACGTCCTTGGGGTTCTCATAAGGATTAAGTGGGAAGGGGCTGGCTGTAGGGAGCGCAGGGCACCGCGCCAGGCTCCCTGAGACACCCCTCTCCGAGCCCACCCTCGCGGGTTGGAATCAGCGTCGACTCGGGCAGGCAAGCCGATGCTTCCTGCGCTCCTGGTCCACGCAGTCAGTCGCCGGACTCACCGACAGACAAGCCGCTGACGACGCTGACGGCTACGAGCGCCCCAGAGGAGGAGCCATAGAAGCGGCTGGCGCCGCGGAGGAGGCGCGGGGCGCGCTGCCTCAGGCAGTGGACCACCCCCACGTGGTAGAGGCCCAGGAAACCTGCGCCCGCGAAGGACAGGCTCCAGCTGCCCTCCTTCTCGAAGCAGCTCATGGCGACGGGGCCGGACCCAGGGATGCGGCCGGAACAGGGTCGGAAGCGGGTGATCGCTGGCGGACGGGGCAGAGAGGGGTGCTGCGGAAGGAAGCTTCACCGGTTGAGTGCAAAGTAGGACTTGTGGCCAAGAGGTGAAGCTCAGGCGGGAGCCCAAGCCCCGCCCCCTGGCTGCATCACCCGCCCCACCAGCCAATGAGATCCCTCGAGCCGAGACCCCGCCCCCATCCCCCTCCCCGGGTGCGCACCAGGTGTGCCCTGGAAGCGTCAGCACGGTGTGAGCACCTTAACGCACCCACACACACACGCCCTTGGTCCGGAGCACAGTCCCAGATTTCTGGGTGATGGGGCCTCAGGTGAGCGGGACCAGCTCTTCTGCCATGTCTCTGGCAGTCGTGAAGGGAGGGCTGTTCTGGCCCCCATTTCACAGATGAGGAAACAGAGTGCAAGGGAACCTGGTAGCCAGGAAGTGGGGGAGCTGGACACACAATATCCATCGGGTCTTGGGGGTCAAGTCAGACTTAATTCTGCAGCTGTGTTGAATCAGGGACCTGGGAGAGCCCTTGGAGGGGGAGTCAGGGTTCTAAACTCAGCCCCCCCCCAACCTGTGCGTGGGACTTTGCTCAGGTTTCTCACTCTATCTGGGCTGCAGTTTTCCAGGATAATGTGAGGGCTTGGATGAGGACCTACAGAGCTCTTTCTGCTCTGATTGCTGTTCCCTCAAACACAGACCTGTTAATGGACGTTGCGGTTGCTTCCATTTCTTGGTTGTTGTAAATAGTGCTGCTATGAACATTGGCGTGTATGGGAGAAAGAGAATTCCAGAAAAACATCTACTTCTGCTTCATCGAGTATGCTAAAGCCTTTGACTGTGTGGATCACAACAAACTGTGGAAAATTCTTAAAGAGATGGGAGTATCCGACCAACTTACCTGCCTCCTGAGAAATCTGTATGCAGGTCAAGAAGCAACAGTTAGAACCAGACAAGGAACAAACTAGTTCAAAATTGGGAAAGGAGTACATTGAGTCTGTACCTCAACACCTTGCTTATTTAACTTGCATACAGAGTACAAGTTATGCTCATACAAAATTCCAGACTGGATGAATAACAGGGTGGAATCAAGATTGCCAAGAGAAACATCAACAACCTCAAATATGCAGATGTCATCACCCTTATGGCAGAAATCAAAGAAGAACTAAAGAGCCTCTTGATGAAAGTGAAAGAGGAGAGTGAAAAAGCTGGCTTAAAACTCAACATTCAAAAAACTAAGATCATGGCATCCAGTCCCATCAATTCATGGCAAAGAGAAAGGGGAAATGTGGAAACAGTGACAGATTTTATTTTGGGGGGGCTCCAAAATCACTGTAGAAGGTGACTGCAGCCGTGAAATTAAAAGACTCTTGTTCCTTGGAAGGAAAGCTATGACAAACCTAGACTATGTACTGAATAGAAGAGACATCACTTTGCCAACAAACATCCGTAGAGTCAAAGCTGTGGTTTTTCCAGTAGTCATGTACAAATGTGAGAGCTGGACCATAAAGAAAGCTGAGTGTTGAAGAGTTGATGTTTTTGAATTGTGGTGCTGGAGAAGACTCTTGAGTGTCCCTTGGACTGCAAGAAGATGAAACTAGTCAATCCTAAAAGAAATCAATCCTTAATATTCATTGGAAGGCCTGATACTGAACTTGAAGCTCCAATACTTTGGTCACCTGATGCAAAGAGCTGACTCATTAGAAAAGACCCTGATGCTGGGAAAGATTGAAGGCAGGAGGAGAAGGGGATGACAGAAGATGAGATGGTTGGATGGCATCACCAACTCGATAGACATGAGTTTGAGCAAATTTGGGAGATAGTGGAGGACAGGGGAGCCTGGTGTTCTGCAGTCCATGGGGGTCACAAAGAGTCAGACCCAACTTAGTGACTGAATAACAACAACAACAAAATACTTTTCTGCTGTGTATTTTTAAAATAAGGCATTGGTGGCACCTTTTTGCCAGAGCAGGAGTGGAGTGGAGGGGCTGTTGTTGCTGACCCTTCCCTCTTCCTCACCATCCAGTTATCGGGTTGATTAGGCCATCGGTCCTCAAGCCGAGACCTGTCTCTTATTTAGTTCTGGAGAGTGCCTGGCTGGCACGAGTGATGTAGAGGAGAACAACTTTGAGGCAGAGAGACGATCTCGAAGTAGGTCAGGTGCATCAGGATACCGGCGTCAAAGGAGCCGACGTCACTCTCCAGTCTCTAACCAGAGGAGACATGCAGGCAGCCGGGTGAACCCCTCAGCCTGTACACTCAATGGTACGACCACTGAGTGGCGTCAATGTGGTTTATGACCCGCGAACTGGATGATCCCGAGGGTATGCTTTTGTTTATTTCGAGAGAGTAGATGACTCAAAGGGCAAATGGGCCGGAACTGGGTGGTAGGAGAGTTTGTGTGGATTGTTCTATCACCCAGGGGGCCCAGGTGTAGACACTGGCAGACCGCCCTGTGGCGGTGGCGGGAGTGTGGAGGCGGAGGATGAGGCAGAACCGAGTCTCTTACTCTGATAGAGGGTACGATCGTGGGTACGACAGATATGAAGACTGTGATCACCGGTACAGAAGATCCCTTCTAACTGTGGTCGATACAGATCATGATCCAGCGCTCCGTCCTACAGCCAAGACGCTACTGATAAACAGAGGGGTCGCAGTTGAGGACATCTTTTTCTCTTTCCTTTTTTTTTTTTTTCAAATTCTGGATTTCCCCAAGCTCCTAATCCTTCCTCCCTTAAAAAATCTTTCGTTTATTTAACATCTACACTTTGTCAATTGTATTGCTGTTTTCCACCCGTTTTATTATATTCTTAAAGATGTAATTGTTGTCATTTTGAGTAGCAAACATCTTGAGTGAGAAAGGAACCCTCAGTGTTACAACTTGTAAATTTTTTTTTTTTTTTTTGCTTTTACAGAAAATTAACTCCTGGCAAATCAAATGAGGAAAGAAATGATCTTTTTAAATCTTCTTTTGTGTTAGATTTTGCATTAAACATTGTATTAGAGATTTGCATTGACTACAAACTCCTTTTTTAACTTTCTTTTGGGAAAGTTAGTAACACATAAAGCAGTTCAGTCAAGTCAGGTCTGTCTGGGGTAGCACAGAGCAGTCAACTAGTTGAGTGTAGAAAGATTGAAACTATAGAAGAAAACACTTAGTCATTTCTTTTGAAGAACAGAATTTTTGAACCCTAAAAATTATGTCGTTTTTTTAGAGATGTAAAACTTGTGGACTCCTGAAAAGCGTTTTGTATTTAAAATACATTTGTTAGAAGTTAAAAAAAATAATGTATTAACTGCCTGGAAGATGGGTTGGAAAGTCAGATATTGCATATATCTTCAGGTGTGACTACAAGGAGTGGATGACAAGAGAAACAGAAATGGGGAGGGGCAGGCAATGAATAAAATAGTAAAATAAAGCAGAGAATGTGCCTCTGAGGACCTAAAAAGAAGGGATGGGACGGTTAGGAGAGGACTGAAGAAACACCCTGCAGGTGTCTGCCTCCTACCTGGCACTGGGTCAAGCCCTTTTCCTAGGTCATCTATTTTATCATCACAACTGCCCAGTGAGATATTGCCAGCCCCATTATACAGATGAAGGAGCTGAGGCATAAACCAGGAACCAGGGCAGGGCAGGAAGCAGATGGGAAAGTGTGACTTTCAGGTTGGAGGACTCCAGAGGGGCTGGCTGGAGGGCAAGGGGCTTCAGAATTTACGGAGCAGAAGCTTCTCTATAGGAATCGGGGTAGAGAAGTGCTTCTCAGGGAATCCTGGAAGTCTGAGCCCAGGACATCTTATGCCAGAAAGCAAGCAAGTGTTCAAGAAATGACCGGATGCTGGCTTGTCCACATCCCAATACTCAGAACCTGCGAATATGTTGTCTTACATGTCAAAAGAGTCTTTGCAGATGTGATTAAAGGAAGGATCTTAAATCAGGGAGATTATTCTGGATTATCTGGGTGGATTCATTGTAATCACAAGGGTCCTTAAAAGACAGAAGAGGGTGGCAGAAGAGTCAGAGAGAGATTTAAACATGATGTAGTGCTGACTTTGAAGGTGGAGGAAGGGGTCATGAGCCACAGATTGTGTGGCTCTAAAAGGCAAAGAAACCAATTGTCCTCTAGAACTTCCAAAAGGAACAGAGTCTGCTAACACTTTGATTTTAACCCAGTGAAACCCCTTGTGGACTTCCAAACTTCAACTAAAATATTCCATACCATCTTATGGATAAACCTGAATGGACTTTTTTGCCAACCCGATAATAAAATTGTGCTTTTGTAAGCCACTAAGCCGGAGAAGGCAATGGCAACCCACTCCAGTACTCTTGCCTGGAAAATCCCATGGACAAAGGAGTCTGGTAGGCTGCAGTCCATGGGGTCGCTAAGAGTCGGACACGACTGAGCGACTTCACTTTCATGCATTGGAGAAGGAAACGGCAACCCACTCCAATGTTCTTGCCTGGAGAATCCCAGGGACAGGGGAGCCTGGTGGGCTGCCATCTATGGGGTCGCACAGAGTCGGACACGACTGAAGCGACTTAGCAGCAGCAGCAGCAGCAAGCCACTAAGCTTGTGGTAACATGTTATAGCAGCAATGAGATACTAACACACTTCGCCCCTGTAGCCTTCTGGGTTCAATCCCTAGGTTGGGAAGATCCTCTGGAGAAGGGATAGGCTACCCACTCCAGTGTTGTTGGGCTTCCCTGGTGGCTCAGCTGGTAAAGAATCCGCCCGCAATGCAGGAGACCTGGGTTCGATCCCTGGGTTAGGAAGATCCCCTGGAGAAGGGAAAGGCTACCCACTCCAGTATTCTGGCCTGGAGAATTCCATGGACTCCATAGGGACTCAAAGAGTCGGACAGATTAAAGGAGACCCGAGACATCTGAGCAACACACAGCTCTGGATTTGATTCTGGCCTGGAGGGAAAACAGCCCTAAATGACGTTGTGGGGACGATTGGCAAAGTGTACATGTAAGCCATGAATGAAGTCACAGAGCTGCACTGATGTTACATGGGCAATTTTGAAAACTGTACTGTGGATACATAAGAGAAAGTCTGTTCTTGGGGAATACATCGAGATATTTAGGACTGAAGAGCCACAGTGTCTGCAACCTAATTTCCAGCAGTTACCAAAAAAAAAAAAAAAATCACTCTCTTTCTATATCTTATAACTACATCTATTTGTCTATGTCTATTGTCTAGAGAGAGAAGGCAAACATGCTAAATGTTACTGATCCCAGAACCTGAGTTACAGGGACATGAGAATTTTTTTTTGGCCCAATTCTTGCAACTCCTCTGCAAGAAAACATGAGATCGTATCAAAAGGAAAATGACAGGAGACAGTTATCCCTTTCTGGTCTGGCTCAGGGGACTTGAGATGGGGGAATCTATCTTCAACCTGGTGAGTTCTGTTCAGCATCAGTGTTTGGATAGGGGTTTTAGACTCACCAGAGATCACAGGCTAACTGAGGGTAGAGCGGTGACTTTTTCAGAGGTTCTGAAGAGCTGGTTGCGGAAGCACTGAACAACCCAGGCAGGAGGCCAAAAGAGGAAGAAGGAGACCCTTCCAGCGGCTCCCTAACTGAGCAAGGAGGAAAAGATGAGGAGGAGAAAAAGGAGGGGAAAAGGAGGAGAAAAAAGGAGGGAGCAGGAGGGGAGAAGGCCAATGCTGCCTGTGAGAGCAGGGGCAAACTGAGAGGTGAGGGCAGGGAGACCCCGAAAAAGAAGGGAGGACAGAAGTGGGGAAGTGGTTTCTGAGCCTTGAAGATGGCTTTAAGCCGTGTGTCTGTTACAGGGAAGGACATGATCTGACTCCTTGTTGGGTCTGTATCTCTCACTTTGACCTTGGCTTCGCGTGGCTTTTGTTCGCTAAAAGGACAGTGTCTATACATAACGGCCTGCCTTGGGGAGCCCTGCCCCTCTGCCTGAATGTTGAACCAAACTGCCTTTGTTCAGGAAGTCATCCTGACCCTGTCCACCCATGAACGATTGCAAGAAAGAAGAAATAGACTCATCCCCTCTCTGACACTGGCCATTACAGGAGGTATTTGCAAGATTGATGGCCTTTTTATTTCACTTCCTCTCCTCTTCCTCCTCTGTGTTCTATAAAAGAGACTGGACTGATAAGACCCGGTAAGATGGTTATTATGAGATGCTAGGCTTCCATCTTCTCGATTTGCTGGTTATTCCTTACCTTAACACCTTGTCACCCGATTCTTTGGCCTGTTTTGTGGCTAGCAGAGTGAGCAGGGACTCAGTAACTTGCCCTCTACTCGAAGGAACGGGACTCAGGTCTGGAAAAGGCACGGGGCGGCTTCTCCCTGAGCCTCAGGGAGTGTCGCGTATTGTCCAGGACAGGGATCTAAAGATCACTGCTCACGCCTCCCCCGCCCTGGGATTCATCAGAGTTCCTCTTCCCTGCCCCCACACCCTTGGGACTGCCCCTGACTCCTCCAACCTCTGGATCTCTCTTTAAACTAATTTAAAAAAAAATGTATTTGTTTGTCTGTGTAGCATCTTAGCTGTGGTACTTGAATCTTCCATCTTTTGTTGTGGCATGTGGGATCTAGTTCCCTGACCAGGGATTGATCCTAGGACCCCTGTATTGGGAGCTCAGAGTCTTGGCCACTGGACCACCAGGAAGTCCCTCGCTGCCTCTTTTTATAAGGGTTGATATTGATCGGTCAGGCCTTCCTGAGGCTCAGAACTGCACATTCTTTTCTCTTTTTAACATTAAAAGGGGAACAAGTAAACTTTAATAAGTTATTGTATTCTCCTCCCAGCATTGAGTGATCTCATCCTTTAGAATGGGAGAGGGTCACCACCTGAGCTACAGAACGGTCTGACTTCTGGCTGGACCACAAGCCTCCAGATGGACTTAGGTGATGGAGGCGGCTGGCACAGGCTGTTGGAAGTGAAGAGGGGCTGCCAGGCCTCAGGGCACCGTGAGCACCAGGAGGTCCTTGCCAGGTCTGCACCCACTGAAGAAGACGGGGTGATCCCAGAACAGACCAGTGGAGCCCGTCCAGCGAGCACTGTGATTGGGTGGCTGTGTTTCACAGAGTAGACTTCATTTCTACAAGCCTTGAAAACTGGGCATGCTGGGGTGTGGGGGGCAAACCAAGGAGGTTGGGGGATGTTGAAATGGCCTGTGGACGGAGGCTGGGCAGTGCTGGGTGGGAAGGCGAGGCTTTCTGACATAAACAGGCACAGGAGTCAGATGGCATCAAATCTGCCTCCTTCACTGCCCATATTCCTGAAATGGGAGAAGATGGGCTGCTTGACTGGCGGCATGAAGGACCGCGTGGGGGCAGGGAGAGCAGAGTTGTGAAGGCTGTGGAAGGCTGTGAACACACAGCGCCAGTAAGTCATGTGGTCCAGGCCACCGGCAAAAGGGGAGAAGGAGGCAGAGAAGGTTGCCGGGCCACAGGCAGAACCTGTTCCCCACCCACCATCAGGCCTGCCTCCATCCTGACCGTTGCATCCCGTCCCTGGGGTTGTGCTGGGATCTTCCAAGAGCATTTTACCCAGTACCCAAGACCCAGAGGTGAGAAGCGACCACCCGCCCACGTGGGTTCTGGAGTGGACTCTTACTGGGGCTTGAGACAAGTAATTGCCTCTCTCTGCCTCTCTCTTCCCACCTGTGAATTGGGGAAATCATTACATCATAGCCTCCAACCTTTTCCAGAACGAGAGTGTCACTTCACAGACAAGCACACCTGGAGAGTCACCTGTCAATTGACCTTTTAGCATCCACTGATGCAGAAAATCCCAAACCACCGAGAGCTGCCCTGAAATCAGCAACACTTGGGAAAAGGTGAGTAGAGGATCGGTCACGACAAGTACTGGAAAACGCTTGTCCCTGTGTGTGCAAAGTCATCCATTTACCTCCAAACCAGGCTCACATGGTGTGGACCCAGGTCCAGGGCCTCCGCCAGCTCCCTTCTGCCCAACACGGAGGCTGGACGCAGTCGGTCCTGACTAAGTCCAGGGGCAACACGGGTGAGTCCAGCTCCAAGGGAGGTGGGCGTTGGGATCAGAGAGTCATCCAAGTCCCTCTTGAAGAAATCCAGGAGAATGATTTCCATGGAGTACTTATCAAAAGACTTCAGGCCATCAGCACTGACAAGGCTTTGCCCGTGGGACGTTGGGAGTCGGAGCTATTCCAGACAGACGGGACTTGAGAGGCCGGCAGACCTGTCCACAGGCCCCGCCATCAGTGTGTTCAGGGCAGAGAGACCGGCAGAGACCCAGCAGAGGTCCATGGAGGATGGCGAGGGGCTGGGAAGGCCCCGAGGCCTCCTTCAGGACACAGCATCCAACAGGAGACCAAGGATGGAGGTTCCCCTTTCCGGGGCCAGGCACAAAGCCCTTCCTAGGCAGCCCCCGTCTGATTTCATGAAGTGGGGTTATTTAGCCCCTTTTCACAGATGAAGGGACTGGAGCTCAGAGACGCCAAAGGACTTGCCTGAGTCACACAGCGGGTTAGGGTCCTGCTAGGACCAGGTTGCTGGGCCTCCAGACCCACCTGCTCCCGAAATGCTGCCTCAATTCTGCCAGGGAAGAGGGGCCAACTCTTCACAGGGTCACCAAGGCCTGGCCCTGGAAAGGGGAGTGTGCAGCCCTGGGGGTGACCTGCTAACAGGACAGTCTCCGTATAGCAAGGTGCCCGTGGGGGGCCTGGGACTGTCCGGGTTAGTGGCTCTCCACTGGACGGCCCTGGGGTGGGGAGGACTTCTGAGTGCGGTGACTCAGAGCTTCAGCCTTTGCTCCCATCCCCACCCCAGCCCACTCCTAGGGCGCCAGGTGCAGGGCGCTGACCTGAGTTCCATGCCCCAGCCCAAGCCCTGGGGAGAGGCCAGGGACCACGACCTGCCCCTGCCCCCGCCCCCACCCAAGATGGGACAAAGGGGCCCCTCAGCTGAGGACACCCCCCAAGATGACAGCTGGAGCTCTGAGGGAACAGGAACTGTCTTACAGATCTAAACACCAAGCCGATCTTCCTTCCTTTTCTCATCTCTTTAGTTCACCTCCATCCACAAAGGACTTACGGAGGACTTCTCTGGAAGTCCAGTGTTTAGGACCCTGCACCCTCACTGCTGAGGGACCAGGGTTCAATTCCTGGCCCGGGAACTAAGACCCAGCAGGCCGCATAGTGAAGCCAAAACGGAAACAGAGGTGTGAACACTGAGCCACTCCAGTCTCTTGGGGTCTCTTGGGGAAGCCCAGGCGGGCCCAGAGCCAGTGCCCTTTTCCCTACAAGCTTCTCTTCCCTCTCTGTGTTCACCCTTGAAAGGGGACCAATCAGGGAAGGCTGCTTGGAGGAGGGGTTTGGGCAGAGCCTGGAAGGGAGGAGCGGGGAGGGAGGGAGGGAGGTAGAGAGATTCAATCAGGGCATTCTAGAGCAAAAGCACAGAGGTGGGAGAGCTCGGGGTGTGCCTGGGGATGGACCGGAAGGAAGAGCTTCCAGATGAGGCTGGTGAGGCATGTGGGGCTCTAGTGGGTGGGCAAGGCCGGGCAGGGGTCCGGGCAGGAAGTACCCTGTTAGCAGCTGGGCCCAGGCTGTGGGGAACAGATGAGAGTCGGGCCTCCCTCCCCCAGCAGGCGTGCCCCTTTGGATCCAAGGGCCCAAGGCTCCAGGAGGGGGAGCAGGGAGGTGTCTGGGCAGCTGGGCCTGGCTTCCTGGGCCTCCTCAAGGCTCCAGCCTCCCTCGTAGGGGTGGGGGCACCGGGGGGGCGGGACGCTGGGCCCAGCAGGGCTGAAGCACATCCCCACCCTCTGTGAGCTTATCTCTGTCCCTGTGAAAAGGGAAGAGCCATGCTGCCACCAAATGGCAAGCGTTTTGCAAAAGATGCACGTGTATGAAAGATGGTGACTGGGCTTGGGTCTCCGCCACCACCGTCCCCTCCCTGTGGTCAGGGAGCTGGGCTCAGGAGGCCTTCGGGGTACGAGAGGAAGAAGGGCCACGACAGAGCTCTGCAGACTCACCGGCCGTCAAGGTCAAGGGCAGCCTGCTGGTAAGGAGAAGGCTGGCTGCGGCTGGGCCACCTTTGTGGGCTGGGGCGACGCGGCGGGGGGACGGGTGGGCAGAGCCCACTGGGGGGCAGCACAGACCACTGGGAAAGGCACCCCCCCACCCCGAGAGTGGGCAACTGAAGACCCCTGTCCTTGTGCCCTGCCAGATGCCCAGCCAGCTCCGGATGAACAGGCTGCCGGGTGGGGCGGCTGGGGGCACGTGCGTGTTCCCCGCACACGACCAGGCAAAGTGAGCCTCCCCACCTCCAGACAGGCGTGCCCTTCTCCTGCCCCCAGGTCATCACCCAGGTCCTTTCCCCACCTGTCTCCCTGGAGGAGGCACCGTCGCTCAGCCCACCCCCATCTCTCTCTTTTTATTTTTGGCTGTGCCGCATGGCATGTGGGATCTTCGGTTCCCAGCCAGGGTTTGAATCTGCGTCCTACCCCCCACCCTGCTCCGCCCCCCATCCCCGGGCCAGGATTTGAATCTGCACCCCCTGCAGTGGAAGCACATTGTCTTAACCCCTTGACCACAGGAAAATCCCCACCCCATCTCTTTTGGAGATGCTCCCCCAGCCTCGAATTTTCCATCCCCTAGAGCAGTCTGCCCTATCACTTCACTCCTTCTCAACCTCTCCCAGGGCCTCTCTCCAGATGCTGGAAATCCAGCATCATCGCTGGTCCTCCCCCTCCCCGCCGGCCCCTGCCCTCAGCCTCGCTGCTGGGTTCCCTAAGCATCTCACCTCTTCCCTCCCCCGTGCCCGGAAGGCCACGCTTCATCGCCTCTCACCCCGTCACCTGCAGCTGCCTCCCACTGCCTCCCACAGTCTCCAAGGTGTCTCACAAACCTCCCCCGGCCCCTCGCCGACCTAGTCACGCAGGTGTCAGCCCAACCCTTCCAAGGCAGAACACTCCCACGTGCTTCCGGATCCTGCCATAATGGCTGAACCCCCCACCCCACTCCTGGCAGGCAGGTCTTGCTGCTGTCTCCATAAAGAGCCTTGTGGAGAAGGCGCTGCTTGGCGCCTGGGGCTGCACATCCGCGCTGGGTCCTGGCTCACACCTCCCAGGCTGGGCCACCTCAGGCAGGTCACTGCCCCTCTCTGAGCCTGGTTCCTCCCCAGATCAGGGTTGATAGCGCCTCTCTGCCTCACTGCCGGCCGACCATGGGCCTTCCAAATGATCAGAAAGAACACGCACGTACACACAGCAGAGAACAACTCACACCATAGAGGGAAAGATTTCAAAAGACGCACCACAACCCAAAAGGGGGCCCAAGAAGGAACCGAATTTGTCCAGAGGCAAACACCAGCATCGGAGCATCTCTGGCTTGAGAGAGGAGCACAGGTACGTGAAGCAACAAAGGCACACCCCGAGAGGAAGTACGCCGGCAGGGTACCCCAGTGTGCATCGGGTTCCACTGCCTGGATCCTGTTCTGGGTGGGTTGCTGCCTGCAGGCTTTCTCTAGCTGCAGCGAGTGGAGACTTCTCTCGTTGCCAGGCACGGACTTTGGAGCGAGGGCTCAGAGGTCGTGACACGCAGACTCTAGAGCATGCAGGCTTCAGTAGTTGGGGCATACAAGCTGAGTTGCTCTGGCATATGGAATCTTCCCAGACCAGGGATCGAAACCATTTCCCCTTAACTACTGGACCACCAGGGAAATCCAGGTGATTTCTTTTTTTTTTTTTAAGGAGAATTATACAGAATATAAACACATGAGAATATAAGGGTAAAATATCTCTGGGAAGACCCCCAAAGAACTATAATGCTGATGCTCCTGGGAAGCAGAGATGAGGGATTTATCAGGGGAGACACACGTTCCTGCTCTCTCCTTCTATCCTGGGTATGCATGAATCATCTTTAAAGAATTAGAACATGGGAGAACAGCCCCCTTTCCCTAGGAGTATGGGTTACCTGGGATTCATATAGACCTGTGGAGAGAATGCAGAGACCAATAAATACACCCCAAAGTGCTTTTTTTCAGCAGTCCACCCTGGCTGGCTTGACGATGATTCACACTGCCTGGATTCCAGTTCTGCCCCGAGCGCTTCTTGGCTGGTGACCTTGGATAATTTAGCTGATACACATCTCAGTCTCCTCACTCACTGTTGTTGTTCACTTGATCGGTTGTGTCAGACTGGGACCCCATGGACTACAGCACGCCGGGCTTCCCTGTCCTTCACCATCTCCCCGAGTTTGCTCAGACTCATGTCCATCGAGTTGGTGATGCCATCCAACCATCGCCTCCTCTGTCGCCCCCTTTTCCTCCTGCCCTGAATCTTTGCCAGCATCAGGAGCTTTTCCAATGAGTCCGCTAAACCCCGCCAATGCTGTAGGACTGCGGTGGGGATTGAATGAGTCAGAGCAGGGGAGGTGTCGCTCCTCACACGTGCTCAGCATGTAATCCACCGTTGCCATCGTGTGATTATTTTAATCACGTGACGCACGCTGCATGCTGTCAGGGACTGTGAGCCCCTTGAGGGAGGGGCCACGTCACCATCGGTGCCTGGAGGAAGTGCGACTCAGAGAAGGTGGATGGGATGCTTGACCTGCAGCCTGGAAGGGTCATGTTCACAGGAAGAGGAAGAAGGTTACGATTCCTGGGGCAGTGAAGCTGCCCTGCAGGTGCTGGGCACAGCAGGTGCCAGTCCGGACGCCAGCTCGGCCTTACCACTCCTCCCCACCTTGGCAGAGCTAGGTGGTCCCCGCTTTGCCGATCCCACGCCGGGCACCACATCTGGAGCCGAACCCCTCCTTCCTGGTGCTGAGCCCAGCGTGACAGGGAGCCCAACCGCCTCCCCCAGGGAGTAGTTCTGGCAATGGCAGGGGCTCTCTGGCGCTGCCCCAGGCCAAGTGTCAGCCAGCAGAAATGCGGCTGGCTCACCCCCAATTCTGGAGGAGCCTCCAAGGGAGCAGGGGAAGAGGGCTGGCTGGGACGCCGCTGGGCACGTGTCCAGTGTGTGGCATCTGTGCGGATCCCCAGGTCTCCGGGGGTGCCAGTGAGCAGCAAGACGCTGCCCTAGCCTGCCCTGACCGACCCCGGGCCTTCCCATCCCTGATGGACAGAGGGCCTGGCATGCATGTTTGGCCCATATAGACAGACACATGGGAGCCCCCTATTAGAAGCCACATGGAAGGTAAGAAAAGGTGGGGGGCCGAGAAAGACCTCTGCAGCAAGTCCTCTGAGCGGACCTGGCACCCGGGCCTGAGTGCCAGCAGGCAGTCCTGGAAAGGATGGGGCGAGGGGATTAAAGGACTGCATCCCTTATGCCTTAAAGGAATGTATCGTTTGCAGAAGGCAGCTTGCCCCTGGGGGCCAGGGGGCAAGGGGCACCTGCTGGCGCTCTCGTCAGCTGACACGGTCCCACAGGGGTGTGAGGGCGGTGGGGACATAGCAGAGGCGCCCCCGAGGGAGCCACCGGCCAGAGAGATGTTGGAGGAAGCCTTGGAAAAGACGTGGCCGCCAGCTGACCTGTGAGCTGGCCCCGAGCAGCGGGAGGCTCCCAGCCCCTCCCCTGTCCTTACCATGTGCCTTCCACTAGCCCTCCCTGCTCTCAAAAGCTGCTTTTAATTTTTCTGTGCTTTCTTTGAGATATAGTTAATTTTCAATACTACATAAATATAGGTGTGCAGTGGGGTGATTCACAAGTTTTCAAGGTTAGTGGGTAAGCACAAGAATGATACTCCACTTATAGTTATTATGAAATATTGGCTATACTCCCTGGGCTATATGATAGATCCTTCTAGCTTACTTATTTTATATATAGTAGTTCGTACCTCTCAACCCCCTACCCCTATCTTGTCCCTTCTCCTTCCCCTCTCCCCACTGGTAACCACCAGTTTGCTCTCTACATCTGTGTCTGCTTATTCTTTGTTATACTCTCTAGTTTACTGTAGTTTTTAGATTCCACATGTAAGTGATATCATACAGCATTTGTCTTTCCCTGTCTGACTTATTTCACTTGGCATAATGCCCTCCAAGTCCATCCACGTGACTACAAATGGCAAAATTTCATTCCTTTTTATGGCTGAGAAATATATGTACCACATCTTCCTTATCCATTCATCTATTGATGGACACTTCAATTGCTTAGCTTCCAAGATCAGACACAATCAAGTACATTCAGGCTGGTATGGCCGTAGACTCCCCTTGGGTCTGTATTTGAAAATGTCCATAACAAGAGTTCCATCTGGATGTGTCTTATGCATGAACCAGTGATGCCCTCTGTAGGCCCTGCTCTCTGGGGTTGGACTCTGAATTTCTTGGGCTCATTGTCCTTCTGTCCGGCTTGGGAACTGAACTGCTTTGGGAAGCCTGCATTAGCAGCATCTGCGATTTAGAGACTGTGGGCTGAGTGTTCACACTGTCTGTCCTTAACTAACTTACCTGGCCTGGTGGCAAATAACCCAAGGCTGTCTCTAGAATGGGCTCCAGCTGGGGGTCAGTCAGAGGCCCCAGCAGATTCTGGCCCTTGGGGAGGAATCTGACCACATCAAACAAAGCCCAGGACCACCCACAACCACACACACACACACACACACACACACACACACACACAGAGGCATAGCTGAGCTGGGCCCCGGAGAAGCTCTGTCCTAAGGACTCTGAGATCTAGGGACCCAGCCCATGCTCAAGTCCCCTTAACATTATCCCAGTGGTCATCCAGCCTTGCCTGAATACCTCTGCTGATGGGGATCTTCCTGGTTGGTAATGGAACCTTCTTTCTCAGGAGAAAGATCTATTAGCGCCCACCTCCCCAGAGCAGAGTCAGACTCCCTCTGCCCGAGGACAACCTTGCCTAGCCAGGCACCCAGGTACCTGGTGTCTCAGTCCCTGTCTGGGCGGGTCTCCCGAGCCTGCTCCGGGTGGTCAGTGCCCCTCCAGGATGCAGGACCCAGCACAGAAACTCCTATTCCTGGGACAGCCACAGGGCCGACTTTCACCTCCTTCATTACGGACACTCTGCTTCTGCTAATGTGGCCCAGGGTCTCACTAGCCTTTTGGCAAACCTTATCGTGTTGATATTTCACAGGCAGTTTCCAGTCATTTAAATGCCAGATCCTTGTCGGGAAGGCTGCTCTGTACTGTGCCTCTTTCATCTCCTACTTGGGCAGCTTTTTCCCCCTTAAAGTGTAGAATTCCTGTTCCGGTGGCTAGATGGTAAAGAAGCTGCCTGCAATGCAGGAGACCCAGATTCGATCCCTGGGTCAGAAAGATCCCCTGGAGAAGGGAACGGCTACCCACTCCAGTATGCTTGCCTGGAGAATCCCATGGACAGAGGAGCCTGGTGGGCTACAGTCCACAGGGTTGCAAAGAGTTGGACACGACCGAGTGACTAACACACACAGAGTCAAGAACATTATGGTCCCAGAAAAAATATAATACAAGCTTGCTATGTTACTTCTAATTTTCTGGCCATATTGAAAAAGTAAAAAGAAAGAGGAAAGATTGTTTTAATAATGTATTTTATTTAACACAATATAGCTAAAATATGATCACTTCAACTTGCAATCAATATAAACAAGTACGCATAAGAGATTTTATTCTTTCCCTAAGCTTTCTAAACCTTTTTCTATTAAAAAAAAAAAAAACTCAATTAGGATATTAAATTTTCAGCAAAATACAATCCTACCAAAGCAACAAAGGGATGCTTAATGAGGAAATAGTTTCCACTGCTTTGCACTAGCTGGATTTTCAGTGCTCAGAAGCACAAGTGGCTGGTGGCAATCACATAAGGGAATGCAGGTCTAGAATCCAAAGTAGAAATTGACATCTCCCAGCAGGCACTGCCTCCCAGACCCCTGGTGTCTCTAAGAGGCATGAGCAGGTGGCTGCCCCCAGGGAGCCCACCGTCCAAGGAGGAAAACACATGCAGGAGTGACAGGCTGGAGGAGGGTCGAGGTGGGCCGGGGCGGGGGGCGGCAGCTAGGGCAGCCAGTGTGGGTTTAGAAGGAGGGGGGTCACAGGCCAGCCATCCCGGGGCTTAGAGGCCGAGAGTGACACAGAAGCAAGAAAGGAGGTGGAAAGGAGGGTAGGGAAAGGAGGCGGACACAGAAGCAAGAATAGGAGCAAAGGCCCTGGGGCAGGGGGGAGAAGTGAGGGTGAGACTCCAGTGCAGCCCGTGTGAGCTGGAGAGCGGACAGGGCAGCCACAGGCCTGGACAGCAGGTTGAGTGTCTGTGTATCTGGGCTTCAGGAATTGGATCCTGCAAACCGCGGGTGTGGCTGCCCGGGGTCCCCCGGAGGCGGTCACCCCGAGCCGGTCTTGCACAGAAACACGTCCACGGAACGGCGGGGGCTGGTCACCACACCCCTCAGCCCTCCCTTCTCCACCTGGATCACGCCTCTTTACTCCCCAGCCCAGCCACCCTCTCTCCAGAGTCTGCTGCTATTGGAGCCCCGCAGTGGGTCTGCCCCATCCTCACCCACCACCCTGGTGAATTACTTGGGGAGTGACCTTTAGCTTCTGTGTTGTTCCAAATTCTTGGCAGAGGTCAAGAGTCCTTTGCATTGACTCCGCGTGCTCCTTATGGCCCCAAATTTTGGCTCCTGCTTTGAAGAGGTAAACTCATCTGGTGATGACCACTGGGCCCTGAGGCCACCCAGATATCGGCGCCAATCCCAGGCTGGTCCCACCTAGCCTGAGGGACCCAGCAAGCCCCAGCCCTGCTCTGTCCTCCTGCAAGTTTAAAATCTCAGGCACGAAGGAGGAGGCCGTGCCGGTAGCTCCTGTCCCCCACCCCCAGAGTCTCTGGGTAACTGGGCAGGCCCGCCCTGTCAAGGGCTGTTTCTAGCGACAGAGTCCTGCCAGAAACTCTGAGGCTCTTCACGTGGGGGCAGCTACCTGGTGTCTCAGATGGCTGCATCCTCCACCTCCGTGCCCTGCCAACTGGGACAGTCCAGGTGCTTCTGGTTCCACTCAGCTGCCTTTTCTTCCAGAAAGCGGGCTGGCTATTCCAAAGGCCCGTCTGGGAAGGCCTTCCTCCCTCCAAAGTCCACGGCCGGCGCAACCAGCGTTTAGAGTTACTCTGCGTCTGCAGTGGCATGCCTCCTTGTTGCATGTTCTAGAAGCAGGTGTGTGTTCTCAAGGCTGGCCTTGCCCCTCCCTTCCCTCTGCAGCTCTCCTTGGAGTTCCTTCAAGGGGAACCTGTTGCCAGGATCAAAAATGCCCTCCGATCACTTTAAATAGATATGAGGGCTTTTTAAAAGTAAAATTAAGTGTATCTGTGGGCCAACCTCCACTTAGAAACACACGTTCCAGTTCACCATAGACTGTCCTTGGAAGGAAAGCCACAGCAAATCTGGATGGCATAGTGAACAGCAGAGACACCATTCTGCCAACAATGATCTATATAATCAAAGTCATGTACAGACTGTGGTTTTCATTCTGTCTGCCCTCTGATGGCTGGGGAAAAGAGGCTTTTGGAAGCCTCCTGATGGGAGGGACTGGCTGTGGGGAAAACTGGGTCTTGTTCTGATGGGTGGGGCCATGCTCAGTAAATCTTTAATCCAATTTTTTGCTGATGGGCGGGGCTGTGTTCCCCTTCCCCCAGTGAGGGGTAACAGCGACCTCCTTCAAAAGGACTTACTTCAGCATGCCACGGCTGCCAGGACTGTTGTAGCCAGTCCCCCTGACCCCACAGCAGGCCACTGTCAACCCAAGCTTCCGCCGGAGCCTCCAGGTCACTCACGGGCGGGTCTGGCTCAGTCTCGTGTGGGGTCACTGCTCCTATCTCCTGGGTCCCGGTGCACACCAGGTTTTGTTTGTACCCTCTGAGAGTCTGTTTCTCCCAGTCCTGTGGAAGTTCAGTAATCGAATCCCACTGGCCTTCAAAGTCAAATTCCCTGGGGTTCTCGGTCCCTTTGCTGGATCTCCAGGTTGGGGAATCTGTTGTGGGCTCTAGAACTTTTGCAGCAGTGCGAAATATATTTAATTTAATTGGTATAATTGTTCTCCGGTTTGTGGGTCATCTGCTCAGTGGCTCCACAGTGAGGCCAATGGAGACCTCCTCCAAGAGGACTTAAGCCATATGCTGCACCTACCAGGTCTGCTGCAGCCAGAACCCTGCTCCCACAGCAGGCCACTGCTGCCCCATGCTTATGCAGGAGACACTCAAACACTCAAAGGCAGGTCTGACCCAGTCTCTTGTGGAGGTCACTACTCCTTTCCCTGGGCCCTGGTGTGCACAAGGTTTTGTTTGCATCCTCCAAGCATCTCTGTGGTTCTGGAGAAGACTCTTGAGAGTCCCTTGGACTGCAAGGAAATCCAACCAAGCCATCCTAAAGGAAATCAATCCTGAATATTCATTGGAAGGACTGATGCTGAAGCTGAAGCTCCAATACTTTGGCCACCTGATGCAAAGAGCTGACTCATCGGAAAAGACCCTGATGCTGAGAAAGATTGAAGGTGGGAGGAGAGGGGATGACAGAGGATGAGATGGTCAGATAGCATTACTGACTCAGTGACATGAGTGTGAGCAGGCTCTGGGAGATGGGGAAGAACAGAGAAGCCTGGCGTGTTGCAGTTCATGAGGTTGCAAAGAGTTGGAGATGACTTAGCGACTGAACAACAGCAACAGACTGTCACAATTTTTAAAGTGGATTCCCTGCTGAGCGGGGTGCATCAGAAACATTTAGGGTCCTTTCTCCAAGCCACATGGCCCCTCAACACACAGTTTCTGAGATGTCTGTGCCCTCCTCAATCTAGGCCCTGCCCCTGTCACCTGTGGGCTGATGGCTGGCACCAAGGTGAGCTCTGTAGTCACACACAGGAAGAAGGTTAGGGGCCAGCATTTGCAGAGATTCACGAAGATTCATGGGGAAAGGAAAGGGCCAGTGATAATGGTGGTGGGGGTGGGGAGTAGGGCTGATCTGAGGGTCTGTGGGAGGTGGGCTTGGCTGAAGGCTCTGGGGACTGGAGCCAGCTGGGGTGGCAGCTGGATGTGGGGTCCTCGCTTCACAAGCCAGACCCTCCTGTTGTGAACATCAGCCTGAGGGAAGCGGCCACCCCCAGCACGGTCCTATCCTCACCTTGCTGCTCCACCCTCTGCCTGGTCCCTGAGGAGCTGGCCCTGCCATGGGGCTGGTGCCTGGTGTTCCAGAGCAAGGCTGGTAGTGTGTTGTCCTAGTGGGCAAGAAAGTCTGGCAACGAGGCCCAGGGTGAGGCCACGACTGGGGCCAGAGTGAATGCCCCTTACGCATTCCTTCATCAAAGTCACCGAGTCCCCTTGACCTGCGCCAGGGCCTGCGCTGGGCACTGGGGACAAGATGTGGGCCAGCTGGCCTGTGTCCCTGCTTCCGGGGGGGAAGCGGGGTTGCTGAGATGTGCATGTGTGAATAATCACGGTCACCTCCTCTCAGAAGCCCTCTCTGACTCCCTCTCCTCCTCCCCAACAGAGGTGCCCTTTGTCTCAGTGAGGAAGGAATTTCATTGCTGAGGTTCAAGCCCTGACTCCACCTCCTGCTGGCTGTGGGCTCTGGACCAGTTACTCCACCTCTGAGCCTCGATTTCCTCATCTGTAAGAGAAGGTGACAATGTTACCCCACAGAGTGATTGCACGCATGAAACCAAATCCAGGTACAACTCCTAGCACAGGGGCCATCATAGAGCATGTTCTCGATGGTACTAGCTACTATTATTGTCGCTGTCATTAAAATCACTGATGCCCTGTATTTCTCTCTGCTATAGGACTTCCTATCTTTGATTATTCATGTGCATGTCTTGGTGTCTAAGCTTCCAGAGAGCAGGGACCATGAATCATTCATTTCTGCATTCTCAGAAAATTTCCTGACAAACAATAAACAGATTGTTTATTGACAGATATTGACAGATATACACTACTAAGGATAAAGTAGATAACCAAGGAGAACCTACCACACGGCACAGGGAACTCTCCTCAGGGCTCTGTGATGACCTAAATGGGAAGGAAATCCAAAAAAGATAGGACATGTGTATGCACAGAGCTGATTCACTTTGCTGTAGAGTAGAAACTAACGGGGGACAATGGAAAGCAACTACGCATGTGCTCATTCACTCAGCCGTGTCTGACCCTTTTCGACCACACAGACTGTACCCCACCAGGCTCCTCTGTCCATGGGATTTTTCCCAGCAAAGATACTGGAGTAGGTTGCCATTTCCTCCTCCAGGGGATCTTCTTGACTCAGGGATAGAACCCAAGTCTCTTGCATCTCCTGCATTGGCAGGCAGAGTCTTTACCACTGAGCCACCTGGGGAAGCATCTATACTCCAGTAAAAACTAATCGAAAAAAATTTTAAAGATAATCAAAATAAGTTAAAAAATAAAATGATTCTTTACAATGCTGAAAAAAGAAAGCAACCCAGCAGCAGTAATGATGACCGTCACACCAGTTACCATTTCTTGAGCATTTACTCCCTCCCAGACACTGTTTCGGGTGCTCCCAGTGGACTTGCATTCATCTCGGTGACCCTCCTAGGGAGGGTCTGTTTCTCAGCCCTGACCCAGGTACTTACGAGCCCTGTGCCATCTACAAACCACAGGGGGCCTGTGAGGAAGCCTGGGTCCTGATCAGCCCCTGTGCACCCCCAAGAGATGACGGGACCCTGCCCCTCTGGGTGCCGCCCCGTCCGGGTGTCAGGGCCTTTGCTGACCCAGAGGGCACAGGGTGGTACAGTGGGCCTGTCCTGCTGAACCCCCTCCCTTCCTTCTTCACAGGTCCCAGCTCTGCAGCCTCACTTCCTGGATGACATTTGGGGCCCATGGGGGCCCCCTCCACGCCCGAACCTGGAAACGGCCACTTGCACGTGGGAGGCGGTGAGGCGCCACCAGGCCCAGCCTCGAATTTCCTGATGGGGAGGGGCTGTGGCCCAAAGTGGCCGAGGGGCTGGCCGCAGTCACAGAGCAAAAACCCAAACAGCCTCTGATCCTGCCTGAAGGGGGGCCTCGGGTTGGGGGAGGGGGCTTCGGGAAGCCCTTGGAGAAGGCGCTGGGGTGGGGCAAGGGCCAGCCGGGCCGGCCTCTCTGCTCCTGCCCTTGGCAGACTTCGCCTCATGTCAGCCTCCAGGCACAGACGGGGCAGTGGGGTCTTCACCCTCTTGGGATCTCAGACGCTTGATAAGAGTGTAAGAAAGCCCCGAGCCCTGTGCACCGACTCACCCGCGAGGCACAGTGTCAGGGACCCTGAGGCCCACCTCCAGAGTCAGCTCATCTGTCTGTGGCCGGTCAGCAGGCTCTCACCCAGAAACGCGCTCCCACGGGTGGGAGCAAAATTACCGGTGCCTCCTCGGCGTGTGTGTAAAGACCAGCCAAGACCTCCTGGTCTCCAGACAGTCGTCTCTCTGCCTGAGGTACGTGGACAGAGAGATCTTTTGAAGAGGGAAACTTCCAGAACGGTTGAATTGAGGGTGCTCCCCTTTCCCCGCTGAACGTGCTGCACTAGTTCCTGAGAAGAACAAGCAGGGGTTCACTCCTCAGGGGACTGGGGGGCACCAACGAGCTGGTGTCTCTCGTTCAACACAAAGCTGAGGTACCTCATGAGCCACAGACTGCTTCCCACCAAATTCCAGATTCGGGGCGTCTTACGTCTCTGAGCTTTGCGCTGAGTGGAACACTGAGCCTTCAGGTGCTGAGCACACGTCCATTTTACAGACGAAGAAACTGAGGCTCAGCAAGGGTATGTGACTTGCCAAGGTCAGAGCAAGTGGTGGAATCCAAATTCCAGCTGGAAAGTGCCTGGCTCCCCCTGGCTTGGCGAGGGGAGTGGGAGAGGGCAGGGAAAAGGCCCCGGAGAGAGGACCAAGGCTGACCTTGGCCCGAAAGCACAGGTTGGGGGTGAAGGTACAGTGTGACTGGCCCACAGCCCCAGGCGGTGGGTTTTTGTTTTGTTTTCTTGTCGGTGGTGGGTCGCCGCTGCTGCGCCAGTTTTTCTCTAGCTGTGGCAATGGGAACTGTTCTTCACTGTGATGCGTGGGCTTCTCATTACGGCGGCTTCTCTTGTTGCAGAGCGTGGGCTCTAGACTCGCTGGCTTCTGGGGAGCCTGTGAGGAAGGGGCCTGTGAGGAAGGGGCCTGTGAGGAAGGGGCCTGTGAGGAAGCTGTGGCCCACGGGCTCAAGAGCTGTGGCTCACGGACTGTAGTGCATGGGCTTAGTTGTCCCACAGCACGTGGGACCTGCCCAGACCAGGAATCACACCAGTAGCCCCTGCATTGCAAGGCGGATTCTTAACCATCGGACCCCCAGGGAAGTCCCCGGGCCATGTCTGAAGCTCTCCACCATGTACAGGCTGGACCTTGGCAGCCTTTCTGCATTCCGAGGCCAGGCAGACCTGGGCTGGATCTTTGGGCTCCGTCATCTCTCCTCACTCACTGTGAAAGGCTCTCTGTCAGGACAAAGACCTCGGAGGCTGCTTGAAGGAAGGCCTGCAGGCAGGACAGAATCCAGTGAGAGCCAGGGTCACGGTGACACCAGTCTGGATGTGTGGAAAGAGTCTGAGCTTCTGAAACCCTAGGTTCTGCACTTGGCTGCCAAGGAAGGTATGATTCTATGGCTCAGGCATAGATGGTGAGTTGTGTCTGACTCTGCGATCCCATGGACTGTAGCCCAACAGGCCTCTCTGTCCATGGACTTCTCCAGGCAAGAATACGGGAGTGGGTTGCCATCTCCTTCTCCAGGGGATCTTCCCCACCCAGGAATTGAACCTATGTCTTTCTGCACTGAAGGCAGATTCTTCAGCCAACAGGGAAGCACCTGTGGCTCAGGCATTGTCTTGTAAAGACCAGCGAGGACGGTGGATGATGGGGGAGTGAGGGGAGGCGTGCACACCCCTGCCCTCCTTGCTCCTAAACCCACACCTCTTCCCATGGCAAAAGTCACATCCTCCCTAAAGCTCCTGACTTATGAAACAGCAGTCAGGACAGCAGGCGGTTCCTCCTCTTTGGGAAACAGATGGGGTCGCTGCCAGCTAAGTCTTACTGGGCCCCAGTCTGTGGGCCGCTCTCCAAGGACAGCTGTCACACTGCTACTTTTGGTTGAACATGTAGCACACATTTTTAGGGAGAAGCCCTCGTCTCAGAGTCGTAGCGGCGTGTGCCTGGCTGGAACCTCTTAGCTCAAGTGGCCCCGTGGTGGACAGTCAGCAGGGCCCAGCCTGGGCCCTCTCCCCGGGTCTATTTCATGCCTCCCCACCAGAAGAGCTGGGGGTGCCCCAGGGTCTCAGATGCACTTTAAAAAGCAGACTGCTTGCAGGGCAGGAATGGAGATGCAGACGTAGAGAATGGACTTGTCACAGGGAAAGAAGCAGGAGGGTTGGCTCAATCGGGAGAATAGCATTGACATATATACACTTGTTGATCAGTCGCCAAGTCATGTCCAACCCTTTGCGACCCTATGGAGGGCAGCGTGCTAGGCTCTTCTGTCCATCTACTATCTCCCAGAGTTTGCTTAAACTCATGTCCATCGACTCTGTGATGCCATCCAACCATCTCATCCTCTGTTGTCCCCTTCTCCTCCTACCTTCAATCTTTCCCAGCATCAGAGTCTTTTCCAATGAGTCAGTTCCTTGCATCAGGTGGTCAAAGTACTGGAGCTTCAGCATCATATATACCCTATGAAAGTGAAAGTTGCTCAGTTGTGTCCAACTCTTTGCAACCCCATGGACTATATGGTCCATGGAATTCTCCAGGCCAGAATGCTGGAGTTGGGGGAGCCTTTCCCTTCTCCAGGGGATCTTCCCAACCCAGGGATCAAACCCAGGCCTCCCACGCAGATTCTTTACCAGCTGAGCCACAAGGGAAGCCCAGGAATACTGGAGTGGATAGCGTATCCCTTCTCCAGGGGATCTTCCCGACCCAGGAATCAAACCAGGGTCTCCTGCATTGCAGGTGGATTTACCAACTGTGCTATGAGGAAAGCCCAAGTCAGCTGTGGCGAGTGTGGTATATATACCCTACCACGTGTAAAATAGACAACTAGCAGCAAGCTGACGTACAGCACAGGGGGCTCTGCTCTGTGATGACCTCGAGGGTGAGAGAGAGACTTAAGAGGGAGGGGATGTATGAACACATACAGCTGATTCACTTTGTTAAACAGCAGAAACTAACGCAACAACGCAAAGCAATCATACTCCATTAACAAAATAAATTTAAAAAGCAGTGTTAGCCAACACCGTGCAGAGGTCGCCGAGCCATGGACAGAACTGGGGGCAGGTCGGTCATCCTTTGATAGGTCCTGGGGCTCCTAGCCTCTGAATCACGGCCTCTGTTCAAAGAAGGAGAATGAGGTCTCTGGAACTCACACCTAATTTTCACAAACTCTGATCCACCTGCCTCAGCCCCTGCCCCTGAGCTGGTGACCTGGGCTCCTCCCTCCAAAACCAATCTCTGAGTCAGGGTGTCCCCCTGCTTTGTGTTCTGACATCTAGAAAACTGCAGCCAAACCTTGCCCCTCTCCCAGGAGGGGTATCATCCTCTTCCCACTCCAGCGGCTCCCCTACTCCAGCGAGGCTCCAGCCTCACGACCCCCACCCAGACTCCAACCCTACAGCCTTGCCACGACCCACAACTCCTCTCAGGTCCCCACGTTCCACCTTCCTCAGCTTATATTCTGTGGTGCTCTGATGGCTAAGTGACAGAGAATCTGCTGGCCATGCAGGAGACACAAAAGATGTGAGTTCGATTCCTGGGTTGGGAAGATTTTCTGGAGGAGGAAATGGCAACCCATTCCAGTATTTTGTCCGGACAATCCCATGGACTGAGGGCCCTGGAGGGCTACAGTCCACGGGGTCACAAAAAATCAGCATGGACACACACCCTTAATCTGGGATCTAGGGACAATGTCCACATGTGTGCAGAAGACACCGCCCTTATGGCAGGGAGTGAAGAGGAGCTGAAGCGCCGCTTGATGAAGGTGAAAGGGGAGAGGGGAAAACCTGGCTTAAAACTCAACATTAAAAAAACTGAGATCATGGCATCTGGTCCCCTCACTCCGTGCCAAATAGGTGACGAAACAATGGAAACAGTAAGGGACTTTTTATTTTCTTGGGCTCCCAAATCACTGCAGATGGTGACTGCAGCCATGAAATTAAAAGACGCTTTCTCTTTGGAAGAAAAGCTATGACCAGCCTAGACAGCATATTAAAAAGCAGAGACATTATTTTGCCGACAAAGGTCTGTCTTGTCAAAGCTCTGGTTTTTCCAGTGGTCATGTATGGCTGTGAGAGTTGGACTATAAAGAAAGCTGAGCACCGAAGAATTGATGCTTTTGAACTGTGGTGTTGGAGAAGACTCTTGAGAGTCCCTTGGACTGCAAGGAGATCCAGCCAGGCCATCCTAAAGGAAGTCAGTCCTGATATTCATTGGAAGGACTGATGTTGAAGCTGAAGCTGCAATACTTTGACCACCTGATGTGAAGAACTGACTCATCAGAAAAGACCCTGATGCTGGGAAAGATGGAAGGCAGGAGGAGAAGGGGAAGACAGAGGATGAGATGGTTGGATGGCATCACCGACTCCATGCACATGAGCTTGAGCAAGCTCTGGGAGTTGGTAGATGGACAGGGAAACCTGGCTTGCTGAAGTCCATGGGGTCGCAAAGAGTCGGACATGACTGAACGACTAAGCATGTGCTCATTAAAAAGATAAACTGAAGAATATCAAAAATGTTGAGTTTTTTGAGCAAAAATCAATGCAACTTGGGCAGTGCCAAATGGGAAGTGGTTAGGAGCACGCCACAACAGGAGAGAGGGAGGCAAAGCCTCACCCACAGGAGAGCCCTGGGTGGGCTGCGTCCCGGGTGATGCTTATGTGGGGAGCCCCCGGGTGCTGTGGGGTTGGTTGTCCTCAGACTGCCGTCTCTTCACCTAGAGGTCTCTCCAGCTTAGGTCTGGGTTTAGATGCAGCTGCTAAATCTAATCTAAGTGAACCTGCCGGCTCCCTTTCAACGAGGAGGCGTGGGTCTCCGAGCTCAGCACGGCCAGACAGAACCTGCACCCCGTGTCTCACCTCTGACCTCAGTCCCCACAACCCACCCGCCCCTCCTCACACTCATCGGTGACCTGGCTCTTGTCGCTTCCCATGCTGACAACACTCACGCTTGTCCCCACGGTGCCCAACCCCAACACAGAGGTTGAGGGCCTCTCGGCAATTGCCCATTTCAAAGGCAATCGCTCCCTTGGGACCTTCCACCTCCTACCGGGTCCTCTTCTGTAAGCACTGGCTCCAGCCTACTCCCTGGCAGCTTCTGCAACATCCTCACCTCTCTGCTTGAGCTCCTGGCAGGCAACTCCCTCCCCTACCCCCTGCTCTCTCTTCCAGTCTGGTGAGATTTGTGTGGACTTGAATTTGCCAGACTTTCTAATGCAGCTGGACTGCGTCTCCCTCTGGCTCCTTCCCTCCCAGTCTCTCAAGGCTCATCCTTCTTATTAGACATGTTGTTAAAGCGCTGATGTTCCAAGAAGTTTCCCCTGGTCACCCCCACAACTCCCCCTGACACTGTGTAGTTTATTTATTGTAAGGACAGCTTCTTTTCTGTTTAACTTATTTGATGGAAATATAGTTGATATACCATGCTGTGTTAATTTCCTCTGTACAGCCAAGTGATTCAGTTATCCATATGTATACATTCTCTTTCATATTCTTTTCCAGCTGTGGTTTGTCACAGGACATTGACTATAGTTCCCCGTGCTATACAGTAGAACCTTGAGGTTTATCTATTTTATGATAGTTAATATACAGTTTATATAGTTGGAGAAGGAAATGGCAACCCATTTCAGTATTCTAGTCTGGGAAAGCCTATGGACAGAGGAGCCTGGCAGGCTATAATTGATGGGGTCACAAAGAGTCAGACACAACTTAGTGACTGAAAAAGAAGAATCCCAAACTCTTAATTTAGCCCTCTCATACCCCCTTTCCCCTTTGGAAAATTTGTCTTCTATGTCTGTGAGTCTGTTACTGTTTTGTACATAAGTTCACGTGTATCATATTTTAGATTCCATGTATAAGTGACATCATATAGGATTTGTCTTTCTTTGTCTTACTTCACTTAGTATGGTAATCTCTAGGTCCATCAGTGTTGCTACAAATGGCATTGTTTCATTCTTTTTGTTTGTTTTTTTAGTTTCATTCTTTTTTAATGGTTGAGCAATATTCCATTGCATATATATACACCACATCTGTATCCATTCATCTGTTGATGGACATTAAGTTGGTTCCATGTCTTGCATAAGCAAAGTCTCTGTCTGCCTTCCCCCCTAGAGACTAACTGTGGGAACATACAATAGCCAGACCACGTATAAAAAGAGAAAGAGAATTCTGACACAGAGTGTGTAGCAACCAGCCCAGGAAACCAACCCACCATCTGGAGTAACCGGCCCGGGACACCCGCCACAAGCTGAGTCAGACTTGTAGGCGGTCAGATCACTATCTCTAGCAACCGGGCCAGGAAGCCAAACAATAACCCGGTGACGATCATCCTCACAAGACCAGGATCTGACTGCAAGCAGATTCTTTGCCATCTGAGCCACAGGGAAGCCCTAATCACTGACAGCTTCCCCAATTTTTGTGTTGCTTCCAACTTAGTACCAGAGAAAGTCAAATACTCTTCAGTTCTGTTCAATTCAGTCACTCAGTTGTGTCCAACTCTTTTCGACCCCATGGACTGCAGCACACCAGGTCTCCCTGTCCATCACGAACTCCCGGAGTTTACTCAAACTCATGTGCATTGAGTCGGTGATGTCATCCAACCATCTCATTCTCTGTTGTCCCCTTCTCCTCCCACTTTTGATCTTTCCCAGACTCAGGGTCTTTTCCAATGAGTCAGTTTTTCGAATCACGTGGCCAAATTATTGGAACTTCAGCTTCAGCATCAGTCCTTCCAATGAATATTCAGGACTGATTTCCTTTAGGATTGACTGGATCTTAAAACTGGTTGAAATAGGAAATTTTACATTCTGTGTATTTTACCATGATTGAAAGAAAAAAAGAAGGACTTCCCTGATGGTCCAGTGGCTAAGACTCTGCCCTCCCAATGCAGGGTGCTGAGGTTCAGGGAACTGTATCCCACAGGCTATAAATACAACTTAGAGTTCAAGTGCCACAGCTCAGGATCCCTCATGCTGCGACAAAGACTGAAGATCTCATGTGCTGGAGTGAAGACCCAGCGCAGCCAAATAAATAAGTTGAAAAAAAAAATAGAGTGATTTTCAGCCAGGCCCGGGAAGCTGGGGGAAGGATGGAGCTGAGGGATGAAGTTGGGGGAGGGACACTGGGTGGTCAGCGTGGTTAAGAAACCTCAGGCCAGGTGGGGGGATGGAAGGGCCACCAAGGGCAAGATGGTGATGGGACCACTGCCTCCAGCAGGCTGACTCCCACAGGCTCAGCTTCAGACTCCGGGATCTGGTGACGGGCGGAGGGAGGTCTGCCTTCAGTCTGCCCAGCACTGTAGGGAGGGCTGAGTGGAGCCAACAGCCAGAGCGGGCGGGGGTGGGCAGGGTTCTGCGTGTCCAGCCCCACGGGGGACTCCAACCCCAGGCTTCGCCACACCTCCCCGGTCCCTTCCCTCGTCGTGTCAGTTACCTTCAGGAAGTTTGCCAGTTAGTGAATTCCAATCGCTGCTCCCAGAGGAAATGCAAGGTGGGGTTTCTGCGAGCCTCCGGTCACAACACGCTCATCAACCTTGGGATTCCCTGGTGGTCCAGTGGCTGGGACTCCAGGCTCCCAATGCAGGGGACCTGGGTCTGATCCCTGGTTGGGGAACTAGATGCCACATGCTTCAACTAAGCGTCCACACACTGCAGCTAACAATCCCTTTGATACTGCATCCAAGACCAGGTGCTACAAAATGAATAAATAAATATTTAGAAAAAAAAAAACGCAACCGTGTGTGATGGGTGCTTCTCTTTAAAGATACCTTGTGTGATGCACATATGATTCATTAATCTGGAACTGTCACTGGTGCCATTCCTAAGCTCACCTGACACATCCATTGTCTCCATAAGGCCGTCACAGCCTTCTAGAGATTCGCTGCACCAGATGGCCCTCAGCTCTTCTCTTGGGCACCATTTTAAGCTGCAGAATCGCCACCAAAAGGCACCAAAATGTGAAACAAATAAGTAAACCGATGACAGTAAGGACCCTTGTTTACAGCAGAGACTGAAACAAGAAGGCACAGCTGTCCAACCACAGCTGGGAACGGCAGGTGTGGGTCGACGTGAACGTTTTGGCTGCTCTGCAGATGTCCGTGAAAGGCCAAAAAAAGAGCTGTGAGCATTAATCTGGATTTATAAATATGCTCTAGTGAGTTCTAGGTGAGTTCGTGAATACAGAACCATAAACAGTGAGGATGGCTGAGTGTCTCTTTCCTTTCTGAGCTGGTCTCTCTGTGACTTTCTCACTTGTCTCCCAACCAGTGGTTTGGCTGTTTCCTGCCCAATAAGATGAACAATCCTAGGACTGTTCCTACTGAAGATTTATAGGACAAGCAGACCTACCTCTGACATTTGCAAGTGGCATGGGTCTGACCCACCATCTCAGTTTGTCTGGGACCGAAAGTTTTCCCAGGATGTAGGACTTCCAAGTACCTAAACCAGGGAAGTCTCCGGCAAGCTGAGCTGAGTTGGACACTTTATATAAATATGTGATAAAGATCTAAAGTTTTAAAATCTAAATTATTTAATATGGCTGAAAGTTGAAACCTTATTCAATACTTTTATCAAGATAAATCTATTTGCAACTCTACCGTCCCACTCTCACCCAGCTGCCAAAGTAAAGAGTAATAGGTTTCATGCCTTACAGTCAGGCCAGTGAACTAACCAGCTTAGTAGCAACAGGAGTTTCTTAATACTGCAAAATGTTCCTCAGCCTTTGGGTACAGCTACTGCCAAAACAGCCCACATTTTATCATGATACCATGACGTTTAGAACATGAAGTTCAGCAGGGAACGGACACTTGCTATTTCTGGGTAACGCCGCTGTGCGTCATGTATCTTAATTGGCCCTAGACTACCAGACAGAGCTTTGACCTGGTCGTTCCTAAATGCTTTGGCTGGCAGTCAAATTCTTGTTCTGTGAGCTCTGCTAGCAAGTCCTAAGCAGGGGTGGTGGGACCCCGGGGACCCCCTGTGCCACTCGCATCTGTAGTGGGGCCAGTCTTGTGGACTGAGCCCTTCACCCATGGGGACCGTGTTAACTCTGGGTAAGCAGTTCCGTTCAGAACTGAACGGACTGTTGGACACCCAGCTGGTGCTTCTGAGAGTTGTTGAAGTGGTGTTGGAAAAGTTGTCAACATGATTGATGTCAGAAGCTTGGTGGGGAAAAACAGCATGAAAGTGTTATTCAGTCAGTTGTGTCTGACTCTTTGCAACCCCGTGGAATGTAACCCACCAGGCTCCTCTGACAATGGCATTCTCCAGGCAAGAACACTGGAGTGGGTAGCCATTCCCATCTCCAGGAGATCTTCCTGATCCAGTAATCAAAAGCAGGTTTTCTGCCTTGGCAGGCAGGTTCCTTATGGTGGAGCCCATAAAAACAGCCTAACCTCAGAACTTCCCACGGAGTGTTAACACAGGTTAACACTTCACGCCTCCACTGCAGGGTGCACGGGTTCAGTCCCTGGTTTAGGAACTAATATTTGGCAAACCTTGCAGTGTGGCCAAAAAACCCCCCAAAATCAAAACTGCCTACCCTCACATGGTTAAGGAAACTGAGCTAAGAGGTAAAAGATGCCTGCAAAAATCTAACTCTACTAAGGAGTGGCGAAGCCTGCTTTTGGGCTCAGTCATCCCTCGTGGCTCAAATGGTAACGAGTCTGCCTGCAGTGCGGGAGACCTGGGTTCGATCCCTGGCTTGGGAAGATTCCCTGGAGAAGGAAATGGCCACCCACTTCAGTATTCTTGCCTGGAAATTTCCACGGACGGAGGAGCCGAGCGGGCTAGAGTCCATGGTGCCGCAAAGAGTGGGGCACGGCTGAAGCGACTAACCCAACAGCACTGATCCCATTTCAAAGCTCACAGCCTGCCCTGCGGAGCACTGGGCAAAGGGCTGAGAGAGCTGGGACCGGGGCCCCTGCTCAGACCTTTCTTCTCTTTGTTTGGGCACAAGGGTGTCCGCTTGCTGTCCATGTGAAGAAGAGGTCACTCTCAGCCCTGCTCCTTTCCTACCTTCATCCGGGTCACGCTAGGGAGCACAGATGTCCCTGGCAGCTGCCATGAATGTGCATCCATGGATTGGAAGAGAACGCAAAGGCCAGTGGCTGTTGGCAGGGCGACTCATCTGGAACCTGCATTCACAGCCTCGAATTTTAGTCCTAAGAGCAGCTACGCAACACAGCAGGGCTGGCGGGGGCCGGAGTGCCCGGTAAGGGGCAGGAGTCGTCGAGAGATTGTGGACCCAGCGGACCCTGCCAACAGCCTCCGTTTTCCCACCCAGAAATTTCATTTCTGTCCCAGCCCTGAGTGTAGGGCGGGTGTGGAGGGCAGTCAGTCGGGGCAGGCCAACATGGTCCGGGACAGACAGAGGGACCACCCCTTTCCTTGCGTTGGACCTCCATCAGTGAAGTATCTGTGTGAGGCTCTGATGGTCCAGGTGGTACTCGGGTATGCAGCTCCCACATCCCGGGGTCTGGTCCACAGAGACGAGACAGAATGGCTCACGCTGGGGGTCTGCAGTCCCTGAAGCAGCCCAGCCTCAGCCTCTGCCCAGATCCTGGCACGGCCCTCCCCCATACCTCCAGGCCAGGCTCACCTGGAACAGGGGATGTCTCAGACTTGGGAAACTCTGTGGGTGGGGGTCATGCATAACCAATGTGGTCAGGCCACAGGTGACATTCGGAATCCTGGCAGCGTCTCCACCGGTGGTTTTACAGATGAGGATTACAGAGAGGGGGCGGCCGATCCCAAGGCCCACACTCTGCACCCCATGTGGGCTTGGTGGAGGGGGGAGAGGCGTTTCTGTCCACAAAACAGGGGGTGTGATGGCCCAGTGACCTGGTTGCTGGCTGTGCCACTCTGGGCAAGAGCCTAACCTGCCTTTGCGGGCTGCTATGGAAATTCTCTGTGCAGTGCTGTCCCAGAGTCCATGGGGATCCCAGGCACTTCCTAAGGGCCCGAGCCTCCAGAACCCCAAACCCTGCACCACCCACGCCACCCCCCAAGCACCTGTTATGTACAATTTTGACTTAGAAGTGAATTTTTGAAAGGGATCTTCGTGTCATTATCATTCAATGAAAAATCTCCACCATTTGCCATGGACCGAAGACATCATGCAACACCTTGCAGGAAGTCAAAGACATGAAATTCTATTTAGATGCTGGTGCCTACTGCAAGCTTGCTTCCTCCTGTAAAAAGGTAAATGAATACACTGTCAGAAGCATATTAAGAACCTAAGTGGCGGACTCCCTCGGTGGCTCAGTGGATAAGAATCTGCCCGCTAACACAGGCCACAGGAGTTCTATCCCTGGTCCAGGAAGATTCCACCGGCTGCGGAGAACTAAGCCCCTGAACCCCAGCTACTGAAGCCCACGCGTCCTAAAGGCCCACGCACTGCAACTCCTGAGCCCAAGTGTTGCAACTGCTGAAGCCGGTGTGCCTGGGGCCTGCGCTCGGCCACAAGAGAACGCACTGCAAGAACCCAGGCACTGCAGTGAAGAGGAGGTCCCCTGGCGCAGAAAAGAAGACACAGGACTACGGAAAATTTAAAAATAAATAAATAAATAAAAATTTAAACAAAGAACGTTAAGTAGGCAGCTGTAAAGTTCTAACTGGTTTAAGGGATGAAAAGGAACCGGCAAGGGAGCTCTCCATCTCCACTGTCTACGGAGCTGCGGGAACTTCCCTCTCCACCCTCACCTGGCACAGGTCTTCTGCTCTCCTCTCCTCCGCGGGGTCCAGACCCCTCCCAGCCTTCCGCCTCCGGGGAGGGCGGGGTGGCCGCGCTGTCCGCATTGGGCCGCCCAGAGGCTCACTCACGTGGTCCGAGCGGGGCGGGGACGGGGCCGGTGACGTCGCGCCGGGAATAACCCGGGCTGCAGCGCCCAGACCGGCGGAGAGCCAGGGTGGGCGCCGGACGGAGCCTGGGCGCGCTCGGAACCCGGGCCCGCCGCCCCAACCTGCCGCCGCTATGTACGACCCTGAGCGCGGCTGGAGCCTGTCCTTCGCCGGCTGCGGCTTCTTGGGCTTCTACTACGTCGGGGTGACCAGCTGCCTGAGCGAGCGCGCCCCGCACCTCCTTCGCCACGCGCGCAAGTTCTTCGGCGCCTCGTCGGGCACGCTGCACTGCGCCTTCTACCTCGCCGGGATCCCGCTGGGTAAGTCCCGGGCTCCGCGCCGGGATGGGGCGTGCGCTGGGAGCCGGGGCTGGAAGCGGGCCCTGCGCGGGTAAACCCGGGGTCTCCCCCCAAACAGTTGCGTCCTCCAGTGCATCTTTTTCGCCCGGCGCCGGGGAGCCCTGAAAGCGGGCCAGGAAACCCGGAGCACATCCTCGCCTCACCTCCCTTTTGCTGCCCAGTCTTGGAGGAAGCCCCCCACCCCACTCCGAGACTAGAGCCAGGTGGTCTAAGCGACGGGGAAGAGGGGGCATGACGGATCGCGGGAGCGGAATTCCCATTTGCCCTAAGTGAGGCCCGGAGGGAGGTTTCTGGCTGTGTCCCAGGCAGGGGTGGGTACCTTCTTCCCTCTGGAGACTCGAGGGTCTTAGACAGCCCCCTCCCCGCCGCCCCCGGGGGCCTTTGAACTCCGCCCAACCCTGGGGCGGGAGGCGGGCGCCTGGGTGCCTCTCAGGTAGAAGGCAGCTAGCTGGTTTGGGGTGAAAGGGTGTTGAGGAGAGATGTTTTGGGGAGAGGAGAGGAATTAGGAAAGTTGTCTCCTCTCCTCCTTTCCTGGTGTTTGAGACCCTTTGGGGGACTGGACATTCACATCCCATCTTCCCCACCACGTCCCTGCACAGTGCCCTGGAAACAGGTCCTGGGTGTTTCAATCTTGTCCTAGTGAAGGTCTCCGTCCACGTGGAAACCGGAGGGAGGGGAGGACCGAGGCTGGTGGCCAGCGGGCCTGAATTACTAGGGTCTGGCATCCTTGGCCTATGGTTTTGCCAGGGAGCAGAGCCTGGAGCGAGTGCGGCTGTTGGCGCCCACACAGGGCGATAGAGCTTCTTTTCACTGGCCCACTGGCCCCTGTTTTTCTGGGCTTCCTCAACTGTTTACTTTTTGCTCTACCCAGGGACGGCTGTGTTGGGCACTGCCAGCAGGGAATGACTGTTCCTGGAGGCCAGGAATCCCTTGCCAATACTCGCAGCCCTGCCATTGGATAGGATCAGTGAGCAGACCCTGGGCTGATTGCGAGGTGGGGATTGGAAGAGGCCATGCTGGCAACCGTCTCCATCGAGAGGGAGAGGGGCAAAGAGCAGGAAATGTGACCTCGGGGGCGACTAGACTGGACACACGGGCAGTCCGCACAGCTTGGACTTGAGCTGTGATAAAAGCCAACCCTTGTGTCTCGGCTTGTGACCTGGAGACATCCAGACAGTCAAATGTTTCATTGATTCAAATGCACAGACCCCAGCACAGGAACTCAGCCAACTCCAGCCCAGCGGGGGCTCACAGGTAGAGGACAGGTGCAGCGGGGGGCTGGGCTTGCAGGGGGAGGCTCAGGACCACCAAGTCCCCCGAAAGGGTCTGGAGGTTTTGGCAAGAACTGCTCCCCAGAGTCTAAGAGCCCCGGTTTCCTGCTTTAACTGCCTGTCTGACTTTGGGGAGCTCCGGGGAGCATTCCCAGGGCCTGTGGCTTGGGCAGGGTTCCTGAGCGCACCTCTCAAGCAGGGCTGACCTGGAAGGAGAGCCTGGCAGAACCAAGCAGCTCTGTGCAGTCATGCGCCTTCTGTCTGGGCTCAAGGGGGCCACATGTGCAGGGAGAGCCCAGTGGAGTCAGAAGTGGGTCACGGCCTGCTGGCGTGTCCGGGCCCTCTGCATCCCCACATCTGTGGATGACCAGGGCTCGGACTGGGACAGGGGTAGCCCTGCCTGCCAGGGCAGTGCAGACCACCAGAGGGGACCAGGCCAGTGAGTGAGGTCAAATGGAGCGTGAATGGGCCCTGTGTCCACTAGACGGTTTGACAATTGTAGCATTAGAGGTTAAAAGTGTCCTTGGTGGCTCAGATGGTAAAGAATCTGCCTGCACTGCAGGACACCCAGGTTCGATCCCTGGGTGGGGAAGATCCCCTGGAGGAGGGCATGAGAACCCACTCCAGTATTCTTGCCTGGAGAATCCCCATGGACAGAGGAGCCTGGCGGGCTATGGTCCACAGGGCTGAGTGACTCTTTCCCTTTCCAGAGGTTAAAAGTTAAGTCTAGGGACCTCCTTGGTGGTCCAGTAGCTAGGACTGCATGCTCCCAATGCAGGGGACCCGGGTTCCATCCCTGGTTGGGGAACTAGATCCCACATGTCACAACGAAGAGTTCTCATGCTGCAACTGGGAATTTGCATGCTGCAATGGAAGCGCTAGCCTGCCACAATGAAGATCAAAGATCCTGTGTGCCCCAACTAAGACCTGGTACAGACAAGTAAATAAGAAAATATGTTTTTATGTTATTCTTAAATAAATAAGAAAATATGAGGTGCTTCCTCTGCGTTGACCGTGTACAGATTTCAGTGTACCTAACCTTTTCTGTCTCCAAAATGTAGGTGAGTGTTGTCCCATGTTCAAAACATACTGTCTGAGGCTCAGAAGCAGGGATGTAACGTGTTGAAGTTGCTCAGCTAGTAAGCAAGAGACAGGATTCAAAGTCAGGTCCCAGCCTGCACTTGCTGTCTGCTCCCTGCAGGGTTAGGTCCATCCATGCTCAAGCTCTGATGCTGTGGGTTCATGGCATCTGGCCTTGATGCAGGGATGAAGACAAAGAGAGGGCTCCCTGGGCCTCTGGAGGCCCGTTCCTCTGGCCTGGGTGGGTCAGGAACGGCTCCGACCAACAGGAATATGTAAATCTCATGTTTCCTAGTTGTTGTGGTTCAGTCGCTAAATCGTGTCTGACTCCTTGTGACCCCATGAACTGCAGCACACCAGGCTTCCCTGTCCTTCAGTATCTCCCAGAATTTTCTGAAATTCATGTCCATTGAATCACATGGAAGAAGTAAAAGACATCAGTGAAATGTGTTTTCTTGATCCCAGTATAGCCAAAATATTACCATTTTCACATCTAATCAATACAAAACATCATCTGTGAGAGAGTCAACGTTTTTGTTGTTATTGTCGTTCTAAGCCCTTGCGATCCGGTGTGTCTTTTACCCATCAGTGTGGACTAACCACTGGCCGGATCAGGCAGCCCAGGCTTAGACAAAGGGGAGGGTCGGCAGCTTCCTTGCCATCAGGTTCCTGGTCCCACCACAAAGCAATTCCCGCCTCCAGGGTGGTACATTCCTTTGCATATTTCTCTCTCCACCCCCACACCTCCCTTCTCCCCCACCTCATCCCGCACCCAGAGCAGAGATTGCGGATCCTCGTGGACGTTGTCCGGACTGTCAGGAGCCGGAACTTGGGGATCCTCCACCCAGCCTTCAGCTTGAGCAAGTATGTCCGAGACATTCTCCACAGACACCTCCCCGACAACGTCCACCAGCTGCTCTCTGGCAAGATGGTCATGTCACTTACCAGGGTGTCCGACGGAGAAAACGTGCTGGTGTCGGATTTTCATTCCAAAGCTGAAGTCGTGGACGTAAGCGGTTTGTTTATCTGGTACTGTCTAGTCGGAAGGGCCATTTTGTTTTGGAAGCAACACAGGGAGGGGCTGTTGTAGGCCAATCGGCCCCAGTTTTTACTTAAGATGCAAGAGAACCTGGTTGCCCGTGATGCTGGTTGGCTTCACTGTACCAGAGTGATGTAAGCTGTGTGCCTGCAGCGGTCCGGTCCACAGCATGTGCAACCCTGGGGTGTCCCAGACGGTGTCAGGTTCAGACAGTGTCTCCCCCCCCTTCCCGACTTGGATCATAAGCTCCTGCTCCAGGGACCTTATGTGTGTGGCCCTCCTCCCAACGATGCCTGTTCCTTAATGAGGACTTGTCCACTGAAGCCCCACACGGGTGGGAGCGTGTCTCGGTTACCTCTGTCCTCTGGCTGTAGCACAGAGAAGATCATTGGTGACATCAAAATACCGTTTGGTTTGGCTGATGTCTTTTGTGAGAATGCCTTGGGTGTCATTTCACTTAACACGGGCCCGGACGAGCAAGCTGCCTGGCATAGGTAACCAGCTGCTTCCCAGCAGCCAGTGTCGTCTTCCGCCTAAGCTGTTTCCAGGAGCATTTTCTAGGCACCCAGCACCTGCGCATCCCCACGGGAGCTCTTTTCTCTCGTTGCACCAGTGTTACATCATGCTTATGCTCGCTAGCCGGTGAGGCGCAGAGCGTGGTCCCTGGGCGACCAGGCAGCAGTATCTCAGGCTCTCAGGCCCCGCCTCCAACTTGCCTCATCAGAATCTTAGGGGTGGGGCCCCGAGTCTGTGGTTGGCCAAGCTTTCCAGGAGATTCTGATGAATGGCAGTAATTGCAAAGCCCTCATCTAATCTCCTTGCCAGGCAATCAGCTAGTCAGCAACTAGTTGGTCCTGTCTGTGATGGCCCAGTGGGACCCTCGTGGGGAGCAGAGACGGGAGGTTTAAGTCTGAAGTTACACTTGGACCCTGAGCTTCCCAGGTGGCGCAGTGGTAAAAACCTGCCTGTGGTGCCGATAGGTGCAGGAGATGCAGGTTCGATCCCTGGGTCAGGAAGATCCCCTGGAGGAGGAGATGGCTCCCTGGTCCAGCATTCTTGCCTGGAAAACCCCATAGACAGAGGACCCTGGCGGGCTACAGTCCATCAGGGTCACAGAGAGTCAGATGTGTATGGGCGGGCTCATTTTCATTCAACCATTTAGTAAAGCAGCGGCTCTGCCAACAGCGCTTTCAGGCTCATTGCTCTCCTTGCTTGGAGAAGGCTTGTAAAGGCCCAGGGGTAAAAGGCTGCCTGCTCTGGGCTGTGCTGTGGTTTCACTCTCTTTTGTCTTCTCAGGCCTTGTATTGTTCCTGCTACATCCCTGTCGTCTTTGGCTTGATCCCCCCTTCCTTCAGAGGCGTGGTAAGTCCACTTTTAAACTGTGTTCCTGGGAATTCCCTGGTGGTCCAGTGGTTAGGAGTCTGCACTTTCACTGCCAGGGGCCTGGGTCCATCCCTGGTCCAGGAAACAAGATCCCATAAGCATCTTTGAAAAAACAAGGAGGACAAGGCAGTGGGTTCAGGCACCCTGGGCCTCTGAGACCTGTCCCTAAATGAAGAAAGCCTTTTGCCCCTCAGCCTTCAGACAGAGATTCCATAGCTGAACCCCTTCCAAGCTCTCTTGAAGCAAAACTGACTTCATGTGGGATAATTAACTGCTTACCTGTAACATAAGCTGTTTGTGTAATCTCCACTTGAGCACCGAAAGAGGTGCCCAGTGGCCTGCTTAGAGTATAAGATGCTTAAGAGTCAGTTTACTCACTTAAGGTTTTATTCTGAGGAGCTGAGAGTTTCAATCCTCTCTGCCTCTGACTCTGTCCTCTTCAGCCCATGGCTTTGGGCAGAGGCTGCCGACAGGGCTGTGAGTCAACACCTGTGTGGACACATGTCGCTGTCCCTGAGCACAGGCCCAGGAGGAAGAGCAGACGCCGAGCGCTGGTCCTGCGGACTGTGGGCCGGATGCCGGACCACCTGGCAGCCTCCCTCTAGGGCCGTAGTTGCTGGATAATTCTGTCCCCCTGTCCCGGGACACCCGGCGATGTCTGGAGCCCGTTTAGGTTGTCACAGCTGTGGGAGAGAAGACGAGACATCCCCATGTCTCAGCAGTAAGGCACTTCAGAAGCCCTTTTGGTTCACGCTTTAACAGCAGTGCGGGCCTCACGTTGCAAAGGCAGGTCATGAACAGCCTCATTCATGCCCCGGAGCTTCCACAGGACAGACACATGCGGGCCCTATTTACAGATGAGAAGACTGAGTCCTGGAGCCATGAGATGGTTCCCTGCGGTTCTCACAGCCCCTGCCTGGCAGACAAACCTAGAATCGAGTGTCTGCTTTAGCCCACGTTAGCTGGGCCACGTTGACACGTTCCTATCTTTCTTTCTAACGTCTATGTGTTGATTTGGCTGTGCCAGCTCTTAGTTGCGGTACTCTGGATCTTCAGTTGTAGCATGCAAACTCTTAGCTGTGGTGTCCCGGGTCTAGTTCCCTGACCAGCCACTGAACCCGGCCCCCTGTATTGGGAGTGTGGAATCTTAGCCACTGAGCCTCCAGGGACGTCGCTGGACACATGTCTTAACTCTTAGATTGAATTGCAACCTGGGAGTCAATAACACTGGGCAGTTGTTCCACCGTCGTGGAAATTACCTGGCAATAGCACAGCGAAGTCCCCAGCACAGAGCCTGGCTCTCTTAAGTACCAGGTAAATATGGGCGGTTTTGTCGTTGCTGTTATTGTCATCTTTGCACTCCCCTTGGCTGCTCCCGCCGTGGTGCACACTCAGTCACACCCTCAGTGTCCTCAGATGAAACCTGCTGACAATCAGAACGGAGCCTTCTTGAGATGCCACTGAGCAAACCCGGAACATTCCTCTAGGAAAGTTCAGGCTGGAGGAAAGATTCCAGACGACAGAAGAGTCATTGGACTTTAGAATAGACCTTGAGGGGCAAAAGAGAGGATATATGTGTATGTAGAACAGAGTCACTCTGCTCTACAGCAGAGACGTAAGACAGCATTGTGAAGCACCTAGACTCCAATAAACATGAATTTAAAAAAATAAAACATCATTGAAAAAACAGTCACTTGCTTCCTCCCTTCTCAATCTTAACTCAAGTTTCCTGACGTTAGGTTCCGAGTCCCTTTCTGCCAGTGAGGGTTTTGACGCTGACAAACAGCAAGAATATAGAAACTACCGCTGTGTATGCACACCTAATCACTTTGGCCTCAAGAGAGGACGCTCTTGATAGCTAAGGCTTGCGTGAACATGCCTGATTCTCTCCCGGACTCGTTTTAGGCCAAAGCGTGCCCTGACATTTCTCCCTTTGGAAGGATGGGCTGGGGTATTTGCTATTTGTGATAGTTGTGATATTTGAAGGCCCCCCACCCCCACGGTGGGCACTGACAGCTGGGCTGGGATGGTTTTAGCTTTGGGAATCATTCAAGAGGTTGGTTTCACAGGTCCAGACTCTATCCAAACTGTAGCAAAACCTGTCTGCCCCAGCCTGGCCTTGGGCACTAGGGTTGTTCAAGGCTATGAATATTTTTTTTTCCTCTCTGTAATTCTTCATTGAGGCTATGAATATATTAATAGGAGGACTTCCCAGGTGGCTCAGTGACAAAGAACCCACCTGCCAATGCAGGAGACGCAAGAGTTTGGGTTTGATTCCTGGATTGGGAAGATCCCCTGGAGTAGGAAATGGCACCCCCACTCCAGGTATTCTTGCCTGGAGAATCCCATGGGCAGAGGAGCCTGGTGGGCTACAGTCCATGGGGTCGTAAAGAGTTGGACACAACAGAGCGCTTACCATGGAATATAGGAAAATGGATTCTCACAGTACTTACCCCAAATGCACCGTAGCTGTGGGATAAGATGCCATTTTTTAAGAGCTCAGGTCCCAGGTTCACCACGTCATTTAAGTCTCCAGTGCTGGTCCTCATTGCCCAGGTGTGGGCAGAGAGTCAGGACCGCAGGTTAAGTGTCTTGTCCGAGATTGCTCCAGCAGCTGGGGGCCTCTGGAATTGAACCCATGACATCTGTCTCCCTTTCAGCCTGATCTACATCACACTCTGCCCTGAGTGCACACAGCGCCCCTAGTGGAGGCAAGTTGCATGGACTCGCCTGGGGGCGCTCCCGGCTGGGCGGGCACCGCGGGCCAGACGCCGGCCTCCGTGCCCCTGGACCTGGCGCCGCTCTGCTGCAGCGCGCAGCACACAGCAGCATGTGGCAGTCCTGAGTGCCAGCCTGCAGCCTGCTGGCGCAGAAATGCTCACTAGGGGTTTGCTGCGAGTTGTTCCAAGCTCCCTGTTCTCTCACTAGGTCTGCCTGCGGCTCTGAGAAGTCTCTGTCCCTAATCTGAAACACACAGAAAACTCCAGCCCAGAGCTTCTGACAGTGTGTGCTTTTTTCCTTTTTCCTTCTCCCTTAAAAGCGATATGTGGATGGAGGAATAACTGATAACTTACCCTTCATTGATTCCAAAACAACCATCACCGTGTCCCCCTACTATGGGGAGAGCGACATCAGCCCCAGAGTCAAGTCCACGTTCTTACTTCACGAAGGCTTCACCACGCTCAACATGCACTTCTGCACAGAGAACCTCTGCCTGATGTTCCAGTCGCTCTTCCCCCCGGATGTCAAGGTGAGGGGGGCTCTGAGTTCTGGGGGTGCTGCTCTCCCCTTTGCATCCCTCTTTGCCAGGGGACCCAGCAGCTCTTCAGGCTTCCCTGATGGCTCACTGGGTAAAGAATCTGCCTGCAATGCAGGAGACGCGGGAGAAGTGGGTTCAATCCCTGAGTCGGGGGAAGGGAATGGCAAGGCACTCCAGTATTCTTGCCTGAAACATCCCAGGGACAGAGGAGCCTGGCGGGCTACAGCCCAAAGGGTCACAAAGAGTCGGACCCGACTGAGCGAGCAGAGCAGCAGCTGTCCTCCACACTGACTGACCAGCAGCAACAAACCCCAGCCTGGAAAAGGGACTCAGCCCAGTGCTGCCTCCTGCTGGTCACCAGAATCCCCCAGGGCCACTGAAAGGGAGGGCTGGGGGTCGCCACTGAGATCCCACTTCCAGGGGCTAAGGCTTAAGTATCCACAGCCTGAATCCATCTGCCAATGCACGAGATGCAAGAGACTCAGGTTGGGTCCCTGGGTCGGGAAGATCCCCTGGAGGAGGAAATGGCAACCCACTCCAGTATTCTTGCCTGGGAAATCCCATGGACAGAGGAGGCTGGCGGGCTACAGTCCATGGGGTTGGCAAAGAGTTGGACACGACTGGTCATAGCACATCACAGCTTGGGCAGTAGGGTGTCTTTTTTTTTTTTTAATTATCCCAATGATTCTCTTTTTAAATTAATTAATTAATTTGGCTACACTGGGTCTTAGTTGTGGCACAAGATCTAGCTCCCTGACCAGAGATTAAAAGCCCCTGGCTCGGGAGTGCAGAGCCTCAGCCACCGGGCCACCAGGGAAGTCCCCCAGTGATTCTTGGCAGCCATGGTCAGGAATTACACTGCATGTGGTGGCTGAATCTCCCCCACCCCCAGCTCTGCCTTGAGACTTGTAGGATCTTAAGGGATTGAACTTGGGTTCTTGGCAGTGAAAGCGTGGAGTCTTAACTGCTGGACCACATGGGAAACTCGTTTAATCTTTTCTTGGTTGTCGCTATAGTGTGGTGGACCTTACCACCCTAATAGAGTGAGAAAGTTGGTAGAATCTGCACAGTGACAGCTCTCTGGGGAGAAAGAAGGCCATGCCATATGGCGTACCTGGCGGTGTGTGCTCACAAGTGGAGAGAAGGCTGGGCCACAGCATCGGGTGCCCGTGTGGTTTGAGTGCAGAGGAGGCAGCCCAATGTCCCACGACAAGCAGATCAGGCCCCTCTATTTGTGAGGATGGAGGCTTGTCCAGGGACCAAAGGAGACCAGAGGAACCAGCTCCCGTCATGCTGGGGCGCCAGCCTGGGCTGTGCGCGGAGCGGGTGTCGTTCGAGCCGAGTCCTGCCAGGAAGCGGGGCTGCCTTCTCCCGGTAGCACAGAGCCCCGTCCACACATGGCATCGACTCGGAGCTCGGAGGATTCTTTCTCTGAGCCTGCCATCTTCAGGTGATGCTGAAAGGAATGGCGCGTGGTGACTCCGCCTGCGGTTAACTTCACGTGGTTTGTTCACAGGTGCTTGGAGAGATGTGCCTTCAAGGATATTTAGACGCGCTCAGGTTCTTGGAGAAGAATGGTGCGTATGGTGGGGGCGACAGCCATGCCCTTTGAGCCAGCTTTCTGTTCACAGTCTTGGTCACCAGGGAACCGTGCTGGATCCACCACCCAATGCTCAGCACATTCACCTGCCATCTGGCTCGGCCCTGAGAGATAGGAAATCGTTGCCCCCATTTTACAGATGGGGAGATGGAGGCAGCCATGGCCCGCATTCCGGGGAGCAGAGCTGGGATCAGCGCTGCTGACCCTGCAGAGGTCACAGCCCCGGCTTCCTCTCCCACTGAAGGGTCTGCCTGCCTGGAGCTTAGTCTTGAGACTGGGGAGGAGGGCAGGTACGTACATAGAAGGCTGACAGAGTGCTCAGTGCCCTACAGGATATGTAGATTCAGATGGGGTTCAGTTGGTGGGCGGGGGGTGGGTTCTGCAAGGAAAGGGAAAGCAGGGCTCCTGGGAGGATGCGAATCTGCAGTGATGCTTTGAGGGTGAACAGGAATGTTTTAGGCATGGGGGTATGTGAGTATGAGGCCTGCAGACAGTCTTCGAGGTGGAAAGAAGGCGTGTGTCACTGGAGTGGTGGGGGTGGGGGACAGAGGAACAGATTCGGGGAGGCAGGAATGGGGGTGAATGGAAAGAGGGGCAAGGCTGGGCCTCGTGGAGGTGGTGAGGGGCTTGGATCTCACAGCCATGGGGAGCCATGGCGGGCTGCTGACGCTGGAGTGGGGGCAGGCAGAGGGAGCTTTGCCAGGGCCCATGGCCGCGCTACAGAGGGTTAGGCCAACATCCCCGGTCAAGGTGGCCGCCGTGGGCTTGGGGAGGTGGAAGGGGCCTGAGGGGACAGGACTGGGAGACGACCAACCAGAGGTCCCCAAGGAGGAGGACTTGGGGATTAAGCTCTGCCCTTGGCTTCTGTGGTCAGGACTGGAGCAGAGGGCGGTGCTCTCGGTTTGGGCCCTTGGGAGGGCACGGGTCCTGCAGGAAAGCTCGAGAGCCCCATGGGTGGTGCCCTGGGACAGATTTGGGTGGTTGGGCAGGCGGCATTGGGCCTTGCCAGGTGGCGCTCGTGGTAAAGAACCCACTTGCCAATGCGAGAGTTGCGGGAGATGCAGCTTCGTTCCCTGGGTCGGGAAGACCCCCTGGAGGAGGGCCTGGCAACCCACTCCAGTATTCTTGCCCGGAGAATCTCCATGGACAGAGGAGCCTGGCGGGCTACAGTCCATGGGGTCTCAGAGTCGGACACGAGTGAAGCAACTTAGCAGGCATGCACCCAGGCATAGTGGGCATAGTGATGTCAGAATTCGGGGTTCTAGACAGCAGGCCTGGACTGGGATTGAAATTTGGAAGCCAGCTGGGAATAAAAGACAATGAGGGACCCTATAGAAGTCGCTAGGTGACTTTGGGCAAGCCACTCCTCTCTCTGGGCCTCTGTTTCCACATCCGTAGCAAAAGGACTTTGGAGTAAATGATGCCAGCTGATCTTAGTAATTCTAAATCCTGGCGTGGGGCTGGGCGCTTGCAGCATTGGTGCTGGGTTTGGGTTTAAGGATCTAAGCAAGGTTCTGCCTCGGTCAACCTGGCTTCCTTGGGGTTCACTAGAGGATGCGTGGGGGCAGGGCAGGTGTTCCCTGGAAACAGATTCTCTGAAACATTCCTAAGAGAGAAAACCTCTCCAGAGGCTGAGTTGTGCGTCTGTCAGAGGCTGGAAAGATCCAAGGGAGTCGAAGTGGGAGGTGTAGCTTGGGAGTGAGGTGGGGGGCATGCAGGGACAGCCCCTGGGCTTTTAACCCCGAGGTTGGAAGCAAGAGGTGAGCCAGGGAAGGCGTGGGCATCCAAGTCTACCCGTCCTCCCGTCCCCACCCAGCGTGAGAGCAGGAACCACCCACTGGGATCAGCCCCTGAGCCCTGGCACCCAGGGCAGGGCCAGCACAGACTCCCTGACCTGTGGCTTCTTTCCGAGGTCGTGTGATGGAAGGGTGCCATCGTTGATGTCAGACCTGGGTTCGAATCTCGCTCTGACGCTTGTCGGCTGTGTGACTTTAGGCAAATCGCTTCACCTCTCTGGGCTTCTGATTCCTCAGCACTCAGCTGGGAGCAGTTGCATGGCTGCTGCAGGGTCTGGAACATTGGGCTTCACCAGTGGTGCAGTTGTCATAAATCAGTTATCATCCTTCCCTTGAACCTCCTGGGTCCACATGTGGCTCTAGAGCCCACAGGCTGGTGAGTGACCGAGCCAGCTGCCCGCCTCCTCCATCCAGCTTCAAAGGCCCACACTGCGCTTTCCGTGTTAGGAAAAGGGAGGTGGAGCAGGGTGGATCCCAGGCAGATTATTCCCAGGTGGATCCCCGCCGTGTCCTAACAGGCCTGTTAGCTTCCCTCTAACTGGGTGGGCAGGGTAGCTGGGCGAGTAGTGACCCCTTGCCCGAAATCGCCTGATGGGTTTTGTTTCCGTGCCCTTCGCAGGCATCCGCGACGGGCCCCATCTGTGCCTGAGTGTGTCCCCAGCAGAGTTGGAGCCAGAGGCGGAGCCGGAGGCGGAGCCTGAGAGCCTGGAGCCTTTTCTGGGCGTGGCCACCTGGGAGGCGTGGCCTGAGCGAGAGGAGCTGCTGGAACAAGTGCGCCTTGGGGTGCTCTCCTGGGACGAGAGCGTCCTGGAGACCCTGTCGCCCAAGCTCACCATGGGTACTGGCTCTGGGGGTGGGGAGGGGGCGCACAGAGGAGGCGGTGGTCGGTGACCCTTTCAGAGCAGGAAGGGCGGCCTCCCCGTGAGCTGTGGAGGAAGGGCGAGCTGCTGCTTGGGAAGAAGCAGGGCAGAGTGACCAGCGCAGGTTGGTGGGGCCCCCGCCTCCCCTCATGGATCTCCCATCCCCCTGAGTCCTTGCTCTGTCTCCCTTCCCATGCGGTCATGGCCAGAGGAAAACAAGCTCCAGCTGAGTTTGTATTTTATTTACTTATTTAACACCAAAGACATTTTACACTGGGCAGAACCGATTAACAGTGGCGGGATAGTTTCAGGTGAGCAGTGAAGAAACTCAGCCATACAGGTATCTATTCGCCCCCAAACCCTCCTCCCATCCAGGCTGGCACATAACATTGCAGCTGGGTTTGTTTGTTTGTTTGTTTAAATTTATTTTCAGTTGCACTGGGTCTTCGTTCCATCTGGTCAAAGCTGTGGGTTTTCCAGCAGTCGTGTATGGATGTGAGAGTTGGAGTATAAAGAAAGCTGAGCGCGCAAGCATAGATGCTTTTGAACTGTGGTGCTGGAGAAGACTCTTGAGAGTCTCTTGGATGCAAGGAGATCCAAGCAGTCCATCCTGAAGGAGATCAGTCCTGAATATTCACTGGAAGGACTGATGCTGAAGCGGAAACTCCAATACTTTGGCCACCTGATGCAAAGAACTGACTCATCAGAAAAAACCCTGATGCTGGGAAAGATTGAGGGCAGGAGAAGAAGGGGTCAACAGAGGATGAGATGGTTGGATGGCATCACCGACACGATGGGCATGGGTTTGAGCAAGCTCCAGGAGATAGTGAATGACAGGGCGGCCTGGCGTGCTGCAGTCTTCAGACACGACTGAGGCTGAACAGCAGCAAAGATGAAAGGGCCGCTGTTTCTTGCCTCAGGCACTAATGCCCTAGGAGTTGCAGTATCCTACAGCTGCTCCGGTTGTTGTGATCTGCGGCATCGTGAGGTCATCACAACGGGAAAACAGACGGCTAGCGGGTCCGGGTGGAAGAGGGGAATCCAACTGCAGATGCAAAGAAAAGGTCATGAAGCCTGGGCTGGGGAGATTTGAGATGTTTGTGTCCGCCTCCAAAAGGAATTTAAAGTGAAGTGGGATTTCCATTCTGGAAGACTCAATGCAGTGACTAAGACTCAATGCAGGGGGCCAAGTTTTGATCCCTGGCCCAGGACCTGGATACCACATGCCACAACTAAGACTCAGCACAGCCAAATAAATTCAATAAATAAATTTAAAAATGAAGTAGTAATGAATGCTGCTCAGTTGTGTCCAGCTGTTTGCGACACCATGGATTGTAGCCCAGGAGACTCCTCTGTCCATGAAATTCTCCAGGCAAGAATACTGGAGTGGGCTGCCATTCCCTTCTCCAGGGAGTCCGTTAAAAAGAAACTCTTTAAAAGGGACCCTGTGTCCTGTCGGCGATCCAAGGGCTGTGTAGGCACATCCCACATCTGATCTCATTTGTGCTAGCTTCTGATTCCTTCCCTGGTGACTCAGATGGTGAAGGACCCACCTGCAATGTGGGAGACCTGGGTTCGATCCCTGGCTTGGGAAGATCCCCTGGAGAAGGGAAGCTATCCATTCCAGTATTCTGGCCTGGAGAATCCCATGAACAGAGGAGCCTGGCAGGCTACAGGCCATGGGGTCACAAAGACTGGGACATGATGAGAAATTTTCACTTTCAGTTTTCCACTTTCTGATTGCATAGCTGCCAGGATTGGTAGGATTTATAGAAATTCCCGGCACCAGCTGGGGAAGGTGGTTTGGTTTTTACGCTGGTGGGAAACAGACCTCTGACTTGTGTTTTTTAGCACTGAGGAATGCAATGAGAAGCCGAGACGGGTGCATAAACAAGATTTTCAGCTTCTTCCCAGTTAAGATCATGTCCTACGTGATGCTGCCCTGCACACTGCCCGTGGAGTCTGCCATCGCTGTGGTCCAGAGGTGAACACTGCCCGTGGCTTTGTGGCTTCCTCTCGGGGCTGGGGGGTCGGGTGAGGATTCAGCTCAGAGCCTGGCTCCTTACACATCCGGGTGGAGCTCACAGTCTGCGTGGAACACCCTGGAAAGGCGCCTGGTTGGCGAGCCCCTGGCCACCCCGACACCTAGGTTTGTCACTTCTTGCAGGTCTACATTTTTGGGAGGGAGGGGGATTTACTCCTGGTGTGTCGGAAGGATCCCGAGGCCTAAGCTGTGTGGCTGCTAGGTTCCTGGGCATTTGTTTTCCCTCCATTTTCTTCACGTCTACTTTACTGTTTATTTTCTTTTTAGCAACGTAGTCAGCATGTCTTTCCGTCTGTCTTTTTAAAAGTCCCAAAGTGAAAGTGAAGCTCACTCAGTCATGCCCGACTCTTTGCGACCCCATGGACTATCCAGTCCATGGAATTCCCCAGGCCAAGAGTATTGGAGTGGGGAGCCTTTCCCTTCTCCAGGGGATCTTCCCAACCCAGGGATCGAACCAGGGTCTCCTGCATTGCAGGCGGATTCTTTGCCAGCTGAACCACAGGGGAAGCCCAAGAATCCTGGACTGGGTAGCCTATCCCTTCTCCAGCAGATCTTCCCCAGCCAGGAATAGAAGCAGAGTCTCCTGCATTGCTAACAGATTCTTTACCAGCTGAGCTGTGAAGGAAGCCCTTAAAAGTCCCAGCCGTCCTTCAAACTCCAGCTCAGTTCTCTGGCTCTGCTGGACCTCCCAGATCACTCCCCAGCCCCACCACTCAGCCACCTGCCTCGCCCTGGGAGGAGGGCGGGCTGCTCTGGCATATTTTTTCCTTCCTTTTGTTTAAAAAAAAAATAGTTTGATAAGTTCTTTTATTTATTTGTTGTGGTTGTGCTTGGTTTTCAGACCAAGAAGCGCGCGGGCTTCGTTAGTTGTGACAAGCCGGCTTAGTTGCCCTGTGGCATGTGTGATCTTAGTCCCCTGACCAGGGATCAAACCCTCATCCCCTGCAATGGAGGGCAAGTTCTTTACCACGGCACCACCAGGGAAGTCCCTTGACATTTCTTTTTTTGTTTTAATCTTAATTTTTTTTAACACCAAATCATTTTGCATTGGGCTATAGTCAATTAACAATGTTGTGATAGTTTCGGGAGAACACTGAAGGAACTCAGCCATACGTATACACACATCCATTCTCCCCCAAACCCCCCTCCCAACCAGGCTGGCACATAAGATTGAGTGGAGTTCCATGTGCTATATAGTAGGTCTTTCTTTCTTTTTTTTTTTAAGTGCAGGAGACCCAGATTTGATCCCTGGGTTGGGAGGATCCCCTGCAGAAGGGAATGGCAACCCACTCCAGTATTCTTGCTTGGGGAACCCCAGGGACAGAGGTTCCAGTCCATGGGGTTGCACAGAGTCGGACATGACTGAGCAGCTAACACTTTCACAAAATGTTTCTTTGTTTGTGGCCGTGCTGAGTCTTCCTTGCCGCATGGGCTTTTCTCTAGTTGCGTTGAGTGGGGGCTGCTCTCTAGTTGCAGTGCATGGCTTCTCATTGCAGTGACTTCCCTTGTTGCTGAGCACTGGCTCCAGGGCACGTGGGCTTCAGTAGTTGCGGCTCCCGGGCTTGAGAGCAGAGGCTCAGGAGCTGTGGTGCACGGGCTTAGCTGCTCCGAGGCGGGTAGGATCTCCCTGGAGCAGGGCTGGAACTCACGCCTCCTGCGTTGGCAGGCGCGCTCCACCACTGAGCCGCCAGGGGAGTCCTCTGCTGGCATTTCCTAAAGCCCGAGACATGGGGTCCTTTTCGTGTCTGGGGTGTTGGAGGCCTGGAGGGCAGAGGTCAGGCCTCCTTGGCAGCTTCGTCTGTGGGCGTGCATGTGGCCGAGCACCTTCCATGTGGGTGCAGGGCTGGTGTTTCAACCAGAAGATGCTGTGTGTCAGGGTCCATGCTGCCCCGGAGGAGCGGGGTCTTGGAAGACCCAGGCCTTTTATCTCCATGTAAGTCCATTGAGCTCTCCTGAATCCAAAGTGGCCCCATTTTGCTTTAGGGCTTTTAGGTGGGCTTGCCTTGCAGAATTTATCAGCTTGGGGTGAGAAGTGACCCTGGCCGTTTACCTGGATGATGGCACTGTCGTCAGATGTCTGCCTTCGGGCGGGGTTTCTTCTTGTCCTTTTGCTGTGGCTTGTCTTCACCTGCATACAAGGGGTGTGTCTCTGCATTTCCCTCCTGCAGACTGGTGACGTGGCTTCCGGACATGCCCAGTGACATCCAGTGGCTGTGGTGGGCCACCTCCCACCTGTGTTCTCAGGCCATGGTGCATCTGCTCCCCGCGTCCAGGTAGGTGATTTGGCTGTGGGTCTGGGGGTCCACCAGGCACCCTCTCATCTGCTCAGGCCTCACGCACCATCCTAGGAATGTCATCGGGCCCTGAAGAGATGGCAGGGAGCATGTCCCCTGGTGCCTGAGGCCCTGCCTTACAGGAGGCAGCTGAGCCCATCAGCGGTCCCAGTGAACCTGCTGGGAGCCAGTGACCAAGACTCAGCTGCAGAGGGTGTGCGGACGCCCGGGGAGGTGTGTCCGCGGAGCGTCATTTTTTAAAAGTTATTTATTTAGCTGGGCCAGGTCCTAGTTTCAGCACGTGGGATCTTGAGTTGTGGCATGTGGGGTCTAGTTCCCTGGCCAGAGGTCAAACTCTGGCCCCCTGCACTGGGATCACAGAGTCTTAGCTACTGGACTGCCAGGGAAGTCCCCCACTGAGCCCATCCTGATGGCAGAGAGGAGAGAGCTGGCTGATGCAGCAGGGGCGGGGCCAATGGACAGGTAGCACTGGTTTGCCTAAAGGGAGTGGCTCTGGGTACCTGTAGCACCGGGAGGGGGTGGGGCAGGGAGAGGGGTCAGGGCCCCTTTCCGTGTGTGTGTGTGTGTGTGTGTGTGTGTGTGTGTGTGTGTGTGTGTGTGTTGTCGTTTGGGGCGGGGTGAGGGGGGCTGCCGCCTGTTACTGCAGATTCCCGTCTGACCTCAGACTCCCTGAATCCCGGTCTCTTGGGTTAGAACCCGGCCATCCGCATTGTTAACATGACCCAAGTCCTAATGCTTCCTGAATTCTGAAAACTAATGAGCAAGAAGGGCCTGGTTCCAGTAATGACTCTGGGATTTTGTCCTGAAAGTCGTGGACCTCGGCTTTCTCCCCTGTTCCCTGGGGTGATCCTCTTCTCATTAGGTGTCTGTGAGGCTTTGGGGAGCCCCCGGCTCAGTCCTGAAACATGGCAGGTGCTCGGGAGAGAGCCCTCCAGTGTTTCTATTAACAGACAGGGAAGGTTTGAAGTAGGGATGGAGGGGTCTGGCTTGTGCTGGGAAAATAGCAGTAGTGGCCTTGTGGAGGACAGATCCCCAGAGACGGCAGTAGACCTGGCCCAGCGAGGGGAAGGGCTTGCTCTCCAGCGAAACTGGAGGACGGAGCGCTGTTTGTAGGCTCCAGGTCAGAAGGAAGATAGCAGTTTTGAGGCCTTGCTGAGCTCCAGGCTGGTCGGCAGGCAGGAGCAGAGGGCGGGGGGATGGCGGTGTGGCTGCAGAGAGCCACCCTGGTGGGTGAGCTGGTGTGTGTGGGGGTGACCGATGGGCTCCTCCGGGCCTGTGCATGTCCAGTGGGGGGTGTCCGGGTGGCTGGGAGGGCCACAGGTTTGGAGGCCTGGGATGGAGTGATGTCAGCCCAGCACAGGGATGGGGGACCTGAAGCAGTGGACTTGGGCTGGGCCACCCTGCAGACCCCAGACCGTGTGACAGCGTCCCCCCTCCCACATCCCCACTGACACCACAGACCAGAGCGGCAGGTCGGCGGCTGAGTCAGAATTCATCGTTTGTTTCAGATCCCAAATCCCAGCAAGCGGCCAACGGCCTTCCTCCACAAACCGGAGCACCGTGGGCGCCGCCAGGCTCCCTGCTCCTCCGTGGACCCACAGAGGCCAGAGCTGACATCTGTGATGTACGCAGAATGACCTCCGTGCTGAGTTTGTAGTGTCCTGAAACCAAAGGCAATCTTTCTGTCTTACAAAAAGCTAGGAAGCGACTCTTGGTGTGTGCAGTGGGTGCGGAGCTCAAGGATACCCAGGATATGAGTCTCTAAGTATCGGGGACCTTGCGGCGGGGGGCTGGGCTGCCCTTTGTGTGGTCTCGGGGGTTGCGGGGGAGGACGGTGGTCCCATCTCTCCATACAGGAAGCAGTAAGTGTGGGGCGAGGCGGGCTGCCATCCTCCCAAGGACATCCCTGGTTAGGGGCTACATTATGAGGTGGTAACTAACTTGCACTCTGGTACATCTTTCTGACCTATTCTAAATATTTGGTGGAGTTATATTAGACATAACTCTCGGTTGGCACTGAGAGAGGGCATCAGAGGGCAGACACACTGACACCATAATCACAGAAAACTAGCCAATCTGATCACAGGAACACAGCCTTGTCTAACTCAATGAACCTAAGCCATCCCGTGTGGGGCCACCCAAGATGGATGGGTCATGGTGGAGAGGTCTGATGGAATGTGGTCCACTGGAGAAGGCAATGGCAAACCACTTCACTATTCTTGCCTTGAGAACCCCATGAACAGTATGAAAAGACAAAAAGATAGGACCCTGAAGGATGAACTCCCCAGGTCGGTAGGTGCCCAACATGCTACTGGAGATCAGTGGAGAAATAAGTCCAGAAGGAATGAGGGATGGAGCCAAAACAAAAACAACACCCAGTTGTGGATGTGACTGGTGATAGAAGCAAGGTCCGATGCTGGAAAGAGCAATATTGCATAGGAACCTGGAATGTTAGGTCCATGAATCAAGGCAAACTGAAAGTGGTCAAACAGGAGATGGCAAGAGTGAACGTCAACATTCTAGGAATCAGCGAACTAAGATGGACTGGAATGGCTGAATTTAACTCAGATGACCATTATATCTACTACTGTGGGCAGGAATCCTTTAGAAAAAATGGAGTAGCCATCCATCGTGGTCAACAAAAGAGTCCAAAATGCAGTACATGGATGCAATCTCAAAAATGACAGAATGATCTCTGTTCTTTTCCAAGGCAAACCATTCAATATCACGGTAATCCAAGGCTATGCCCTGACTAGTAATGCCGAAGAAGCTGAAGTTGAACTGTTCTATAAAGACCTACAAGACCTTCTAGAACTAACACCCAAAAAAGATGTCCTTTTCATTATAGGGCACTGGAATGCAAAAGTAGGAAGTCAAGAAACACCTGGAGTAACAGGTAAATTTGGCCTTGGAGTACAGAATGAAGCAGGGCAAAGGCTCATAGAGTTCTGCCAAGAGAACGCACTGGTCATAGTAATCACCCTCTTCCAACGACACAAGAAAAGACTCTACACATGGACATCACCAGATGGTCGACACCCAAATCAGACTGATTATATTCTCTGCAGCCAAAGATGGAGACGCTGTATACAGTCAGCAAAAACAAGACCGGGAGCTGACTGGCTCAGAACATGAACTCCTTATTGCCAAATTCAGACTGAAATTGAAGCAAGTGGAGAAAACCACTAGACCATTCAGGTATGACCTAAATCAAATCCCTTATGACTATACAGTGGAAGTGAGAAATAGATTTAAGGGACTAAATCTGATAGACAGAGTGCCTGATGAACTATGGACGGAGGTTCGTGACATTGTACAGGAGACAGGAATCAAGACCATCCCCAAGAAAAAGAAATGCGAAAAAGCAAATTGGCTGTCTGAGGAGGCCTTACAAGTAGCTGTGAAAAGAAGGGGAAGGAAAGCAAAGGAGAAAAGGAGAGATATTCCCATCTGAATGCAGAGTTCCAAAGAATAGCCAGGAGAGATAAGAAAGCCTTCCTCAGTGATCAATGCAAAGAAATAGAGGAAAACAATAGAACGGGAAAGACTAGAGATTTCTTCAAGAAAATTAGAGATACCAAGGAAATATTGTATTCGAAGATGGGCTCAATAAAGGACAGAAATGGTATGGACCTAACAGAAGCAGAAGATATTAAGAAGAGGTGGCAAGTACACACAGAAGAACTGTACCAAAAAAGATCTTCACGGCCCAGGTAATCACGATGGTGTGATCACTCACCTAGACACAGACATCCTGGAATGTGAAGTCAAGTGGGCCTTAGGAAGCATCACTACAAACAAAGCCAGTGGAGGTGATGGAATTCCAGTTGAGCTATTTCAAATCCTGAAAGATGATGCTGTGAAAGTGCTGCACTCAATATGCCAGCACATTTGGAAAACTCAGCTGTGGCCACAGGACTGGAAAAGGTCAGTTTTCATTCCAATCCCAAAGAAAGGCAATGCCAAAGAATGCTCAGTCTACCACACCATTGCACTCATATCACGCGCTAGTAAAGTAATGCTCAAAATTCTCCAAGCCAGGCTTCAGCAATACGTGAACCATGAACTTCCAGATGTTCAAACTGGTTTTAGAAAAGGCAGAGGAACCAGAGATCAAATTGCCAACATCCGCTGGATCATCAAAAAAGCAAGAGAGTTCCAGAAAAAACATCTATTTCTGCTTTATTGACTATGTCAAAGCCTTTGACTGTGTGGATCACAATGCACTGTGGCAAGTTCTGAAAGAGATGGGGATACCAGACCATCTGACCTGCCTCTTGAGAAACCTGTATGCAGGTCAGAAAGCAACAGTTAGAACAGGACATGGAATAACAGACTGGTTCCAAATAGGAAAAGGAATACGTCAAGGCTGTATGTTGTCACCCTACTTATTTAACTTATATGCAGAATACATCATGAGAAACGCTGGGCTGGAGGAAGAACAAGCTGAAATCAAGATTGCTGGGCGAAATATCAATAACCTCGGGTATGCAGATGACACCACCCTTATGGCAGAAAGTGAAGAAGAACTAGAGCCTCTTGATCAAAGTGAAAGAGGAGAGTGAAAAAGTTGGCTTAAAGCTCAACATTCAGAAAACTAAGATCATGGCATCCGGTCCCTTCACTTCATGGGAAATAGATGGGGAAACAGTGGAAACAGTGGCTGACTTTATTTTTCTGGGCTCCAAAATCACTGCAGATGGTGATTGCAGCCATGAAATTAAAAGATGCTTACTCCTTGGAAGGAAAGTTATAACCAACCTAGACAGCATATTAAAAAGCAGAGACATTAGTTTGTCAACAAAGGTCTGTCTAGTCAAGGCTATGGTTTTCCCAGTGGTCATGTAAGGATGTGAGAGTTGGATTATAAAGAAAGCTGAGCTTCGAAGATTGATGCTTTTGAACTGTGGTGTTGGAGAAGACTCTTGAGAGTCCCTTGGACTGCAAGGAGATTCAACCAGTCCATCCTAAAGATCAGTCCTGGGTGTTCATTGGAAGGACTGATGTTGAAGCTGCAACTCCAATACTTTGGCCACCTGATGTGAAGAGCTGATTCATTGGAAAAGAGCCTGGTGCTGGGAAAGATGGAGGGCAGGAGGAGAAGGGGACGACAGAGGATGAGATGATTGCATGGCATCACTGACCCGATGGACATGGGTTTGGGTGGACTCCGGGAGTTGGTGATGGACAGAGAGGCCTGGTGTGCTGCGGTTCATGGGGTCGCAAAGAGCCAGACATGACTGAGCGACTGAACTGAGCTAAATTGATATTAAACATAAAGGAATCTTAATATCTGTTGAATTATCTATTATGAGAATCAGTAAAATACTCAGAGAAGCCTTGAAAATAAAAATCCAGTGCGTAAGACAGTCACCCTGGCACACCCCGCCCCTAGCTCTAATGGATACGACCTGGAGGCAGGTACCCACTGTCTCTCCAGGGTGGTAATTGTTGGCAGGCACAGATTACATGGGCCCGCTGCCCCGTGTAATATGACCCAGGGTGCACTGTGTGCGTGCGTTTTTTTATTTATGCATTTGAGGATACCAAAAAGGAAAGGAACAATACGCTCAGATCCTACTTGTGGGCATGCAAAGCCGCAGCTCTCACCCGCACCGTGTAGGTGTCCTGGAGCCGAAGAACCAGCAGGGCCAGACAGAGCAGCACCGTGAGGGTAGCAGCAGGGGCTGCCTGTGAAAACACGGGGTCGGCTGGTAGTGCGGGGAAGTGCCCCGTGGGGGCTCCTGGCCGGCCCCTCGCGTTTCCGGGGCCTCCTCTGCTGGTAGCCTTCACTTCCCGAGTGAGGCAGGGCTGAGTGGAGGGCTGTCTGGCCACCTGGGCCCTGGGACCAAGCGCGGTCCCCTTGCTGAGCTGACCTGGACTCCTGGGGGCGCCCTCTCACAGCTTCCCCGAGCGCCGTGCTCCGGGTCCCGGTGGCCTTCTCTGCCAGAACCATGGCACGGGTCTAAACACATGCAACCCCACCTTAGCAGTATTTCACAATAACCAAGATACTTCCACTTAGGTAGTATTCTCTACGCTGGTTCTGCCGTCACTGTAAGGAAAGAGATGTGTTAAGATAGGATGACATGGGACTGACTTTCTATTTGTGATTATTCCACCTTCTTACGATGAGCATGTGTTTTATTAATTTTTTTCAAATGTGCACAAATCGAGGAAGTGTATTACTTTTTCTTAGGAATATCCACAGTTCCGCCTCACTGGTGCCTTACATGCGAGCCCGTCTCCTCCTCATTGGCTGACCCCAGCTCACCCCCCCCACATCCTCACCGCCCCCCAGGCCCTCACCTCTCCAGCACTACGGGTTTCTCATCAGCGTGTAAAACACCCTCAAGTTTCTCCCACCCTGTCAAACATTTATGAGCCCTTGATACGCTGGGATGCTCCCGCCTCAGGAGTCAGCAGTATGCAGCCTGTTCCATGACAGGGAGCCACCGTCAGTTTGCTAAACAGATAGCAGAACCTGCTGAAAAGCATGAGCCCAGTCTTGCTAAGGGAACAATGTGTGTGTGTGTGTGTGTGTGTCTGCCTGTGTGTGGAGTGGAGACTGAAAGGCTGTTTGCGCGGTTACCGAGGGTGGTTACCATGATGCCGTTCCCCGTAATTACATTTTATGTTAAATTTCTGCGTTCATCAGGAAATAATTCATAATAAATGTGATTGTTCCACCGCTTCCCCTCGTCTCTGCATCCTTCGCGCGGTGCTGCTTTTCTGGCCTCACGGCCAAGCTCCTTTAAACTCCTGCCAACCCCCACCCCATCCCTCAGGGGGTTCACGCGCCCGCTGCCCTAGATGGGCTCGGCCACATGCTCTGTCCTGGACACTGAGGCCCAGACCCTCCTTCCTGGACCGCGCCTCCTTCCTCTGGGACCCCAGAGTTCCCTATTTCATCCTGGGCATCCGGCTCTTCCCCAGGGCCTGGACGTGCCGCTCTGTAGAAAGCATCCAGCCACCCCTGGGGAGTCCTGGCTCACTCCGAGGACGCCCCAGTCTCTGGTCCAGGGGAGGGCCCACCTGACCTCCCCCGACCTGCCCCTGGCTGCCTCCCTCACACCCTCCCCCCAGGGCAGAGCTCAGCTCTCTCATCGGAGCCAGGACCCGGCAGCGCCTTGAGTCCCCGCCGCCTTCTCGCCCAGCTAGTCCCTGTCCTGCCCGGCCACCTCCACTTCCATTTCAGGCCCCTGGAAGCCAGTCCCTCTTGGCAGCCCGCCCCTGCCCTGTGCTGTGGCAACAACTTCCGGGCACCAGCTGGTGGCCTGAACTCTGCCTCAGGCCATTCTTGGGCCCAGAATCGGTCAAGTCACCTCCCACCCTGACCGGAGGAAGCTGGCTTCCGGCATCAACCCCGCCCCGGGCATCCCGCCGGGCCCTCCGCCTCCTGCTGGCACCTCTGTCCTTTCCTCTCAGCTGCTCACCTTCACTCCTCAGGTGGCAGGAGCTGGGGAGACCTTCACCTCAGGGCACTCCAAACTAAGGGCAGGGGTCACCTCTGCGGGGATCTGTGAAGACCCAGCGTGCCTTCCTCATGGCCTCTGAAACTCGGGGTTTGACTTTGTCAAGGGAACCAGTGTGGTCACTAACTTGTATTTAGGTCAGCCCTTCGTAAACCAAGTTTTCCAGAACGCTGATGTCCTTGCAGATGGGACTAGGGACTTTTATCAGTTAAGATAAATGGGGTTATGCTCCCAAAAGTTTCACTTCTCAGGGTGCGTGCCCTTTGCTGCCGGGTGGCCCCGCCTGAACCTTTCCCTGCCTCTGGACCCAGGGTCTGGATGGGCGGTGGGGGAGGAACAATGCGCGTAAAGCTGTCCATCCGGATGTCACCTTCCCTTCTGCCCACCACTTGTTGACCACAGCAAGCCACATGGACGGAGGCATGGAAACGCAAGTCTACCTTTTGCTCCGAAGAGGAAGAGCAGAAATTCTGGTGAACAGGGCCACTGAAAACCTCAAACCCCCCCAGTCTTTATGGCAGAGTAAATAACCCAGGAAATACTGGGTTAAAGAAATCCAAACGGTGTGTGCACTTCAGGATGTCTGTCTCTGAAATGTTAATACACGGGGAACGCCCTGGCAGTCCAGTGGGTATGATCCCAGGCTTCTACTTCAGGGGGCAGAGCAGTGGCAAGGACTTGACCCCTGGATAGGAACTAAGGTCCTGCATGCCACACGGCGTGACCAAAAGAAAAAAAAAAAAGTGTACATCGTGACCATCAGAGAGGGCAGAACTGTGACTTTGTGTTCAACACGTCCTCAGCCACCCTGGCCCTTGTACACAATAGGCTCTCAGATTATTTGGCTCAGGACTTGTATTGCAATCTGCAGGACAAAGTCATGGCTTATCTTTGAGAGGAGGCTTTCGTAAGAGGATAACAAGGAAATGCAAGAAGAAAGCTTAGTTTATTCAGCATTCACAGTGAGCCAGGCCCCATGCTCTCTCCTGAAATCCTCACTGCAGCATTATGCTTTAGGAATTGCTATCTTCATTTCATCCTGGAGAAAACTGAGGTTCAGGCAGCAGGAGGATGAATTTTAAATAAGTGTCCAGCTTGTGTGACTCGTGCTTAAAATTTGCTCGTTTCCTCGTTCACACATCACAATCTTCTGTGTCTGAGCTGGGGAGCAGTAAGACCCTCAAGCCTCACTTTGCCTGGAAATTTCCACGGACGGAGGAGCCGAGCGGGCTAGAGTCCATGGTGCCGCAAAGAGTGGGGCACGGCTGAAGCGACTAACCCAACAGCACTGATCCCATTTCAAAGCTCACAGCCTGCCCTGCGGAGCACTGGGCAAAGGGCTGAGAGAGCTGGGACCGGGGCCCCTGCTCAGACCTTTCTTCTCTTTGTTTGGGCACAAGGGTGTCCGCTTGCTGTCCATGTGAAGAAGAGGTCACTCTCAGCCCTGCTCCTTTCCTACCTTCATCCGGGTCACGCTAGGGAGCACAGATGTCCCTGGCAGCTGCCATGAATGTGCATCCATGGATTGGAAGAGAACGCAAAGGCCAGTGGCTGTTGGCAGGGCGACTCATCTGGAACCTGCATTCACAGCCTCGAATTTTAGTCCTAAGAGCAGCTACGCAACACAGCAGGGCTGGCGGGGGCCGGAGTGCCCGGTAAGGGGCAGGAGTCGTCGAGAGATTGTGGACCCAGCGGACCCTGCCAACAGCCTCCGTTTTCCCACCCAGAAATTTCATTTCTGTCCCAGCCCTGAGTGTAGGGCGGGTGTGGAGGGCAGTCAGTCGGGGCAGGCCAACATGGTCCGGGACAGACAGAGGGACCACCCCTTTCCTTGCGTTGGACCTCCATCAGTGAAGTATCTGTGTGAGGCTCTGATGGTCCAGGTGGTACTCGGGTATGCAGCTCCCACATCCCGGGGTCTGGTCCACAGAGACGAGACAGAATGGCTCACGCTGGGGGTCTGCAGTCCCTGAAGCAGCCCAGCCTCAGCCTCTGCCCAGATCCTGGCACGGCCCTCCCCCATACCTCCAGGCCAGGCTCACCTGGAACAGGGGATGTCTCAGACTTGGGAAACTCTGTGGGTGGGGGTCATGCATAACCAATGTGGTCAGGCCACAGGTGACATTCGGAATCCTGGCAGCGTCTCCACCGGTGGTTTTACAGATGAGGATTACAGAGAGGGGGCGGCCGATCCCAAGGCCCACACTCTGCACCCCATGTGGGCTTGGTGGAGGGGGGAGAGGCGTTTCTGTCCACAAAACAGGGGGTGTGATGGCCCAGTGACCTGGTTGCTGGCTGTGCCACTCTGGGCAAGAGCCTAACCTGCCTTTGCGGGCTGCTATGGAAATTCTCTGTGCAGTGCTGTCCCAGAGTCCATGGGGATCCCAGGCACTTCCTAAGGGCCCGAGCCTCCAGAACCCCAAACCCTGCACCACCCACGCCACCCCCCAAGCACCTGTTATGTACAATTTTGACTTAGAAGTGAATTTTTGAAAGGGATCTTCGTGTCATTATCATTCAATGAAAAATCTCCACCATTTGCCATGGACCGAAGACATCATGCAACACCTTGCAGGAAGTCAAAGACATGAAATTCTATTTAGATGCTGGTGCCTACTGCAAGCTTGCTTCCTCCTGTAAAAAGGTAAATGAATACACTGTCAGAAGCATATTAAGAACCTAAGTGGCGGACTCCCTCGGTGGCTCAGTGGATAAGAATCTGCCCGCTAACACAGGCCACAGGAGTTCTATCCCTGGTCCAGGAAGATTCCACCGGCTGCGGAGAACTAAGCCCCTGAACCCCAGCTACTGAAGCCCACGCGTCCTAAAGGCCCACGCACTGCAACTCCTGAGCCCAAGTGTTGCAACTGCTGAAGCCGGTGTGCCTGGGGCCTGCGCTCGGCCACAAGAGAACGCACTGCAAGAACCCAGGCACTGCAGTGAAGAGGAGGTCCCCTGGCGCAGAAAAGAAGACACAGGACTACGGAAAATTTAAAAATAAATAAATAAATAAAAATTTAAACAAAGAACGTTAAGTAGGCAGCTGTAAAGTTCTAACTGGTTTAAGGGATGAAAAGGAACCGGCAAGGGAGCTCTCCATCTCCACTGTCTACGGAGCTGCGGGAACTTCCCTCTCCACCCTCACCTGGCACAGGTCTTCTGCTCTCCTCTCCTCCGCGGGGTCCAGACCCCTCCCAGCCTTCCGCCTCCGGGGAGGGCGGGGTGGCCGCGCTGTCCGCATTGGGCCGCCCAGAGGCTCACTCACGTGGTCCGAGCGGGGCGGGGACGGGGCCGGTGACGTCGCGCCGGGAATAACCCGGGCTGCAGCGCCCAGACCGGCGGAGAGCCAGGGTGGGCGCCGGACGGAGCCTGGGCGCGCTCGGAACCCGGGCCCGCCGCCCCAACCTGCCGCCGCTATGTACGACCCTGAGCGCGGCTGGAGCCTGTCCTTCGCCGGCTGCGGCTTCTTGGGCTTCTACTACGTCGGGGTGACCAGCTGCCTGAGCGAGCGCGCCCCGCACCTCCTTCGCCACGCGCGCAAGTTCTTCGGCGCCTCGTCGGGCACGCTGCACTGCGCCTTCTACCTCGCCGGGATCCCGCTGGGTAAGTCCCGGGCTCCGCGCCGGGATGGGGCGTGCGCTGGGAGCCGGGGCTGGAAGCGGGCCCTGCGCGGGTAAACCCGGGGTCTCCCCCCAAACAGTTGCGTCCTCCAGTGCATCTTTTTCGCCCGGCGCCGGGGAGCCCTGAAAGCGGGCCAGGAAACCCGGAGCACATCCTCGCCTCACCTCCCTTTTGCTGCCCAGTCTTGGAGGAAGCCCCCCACCCCACTCCGAGACTAGAGCCAGGTGGTCTAAGCGACGGGGAAGAGGGGGCATGACGGATCGCGGGAGCGGAATTCCCATTTGCCCTAAGTGAGGCCCGGAGGGAGGTTTCTGGCTGTGTCCCAGGCAGGGGTGGGTACCTTCTTCCCTCTGGAGACTCGAGGGTCTTAGACAGCCCCCTCCCCGCCGCCCCCGGGGGCCTTTGAACTCCGCCCAACCCTGGGGCGGGAGGCGGGCGCCTGGGTGCCTCTCAGGTAGAAGGCAGCTAGCTGGTTTGGGGTGAAAGGGTGTTGAGGAGAGATGTTTTGGGGAGAGGAGAGGAATTAGGAAAGTTGTCTCCTCTCCTCCTTTCCTGGTGTTTGAGACCCTTTGGGGGACTGGACATTCACATCCCATCTTCCCCACCACGTCCCTGCACAGTGCCCTGGAAACAGGTCCTGGGTGTTTCAATCTTGTCCTAGTGAAGGTCTCCGTCCACGTGGAAACCGGAGGGAGGGGAGGACCGAGGCTGGTGGCCAGCGGGCCTGAATTACTAGGGTCTGGCATCCTTGGCCTATGGTTTTGCCAGGGAGCAGAGCCTGGAGCGAGTGCGGCTGTTGGCGCCCACACAGGGCGATAGAGCTTCTTTTCACTGGCCCACTGGCCCCTGTTTTTCTGGGCTTCCTCAACTGTTTACTTTTTGCTCTACCCAGGGACGGCTGTGTTGGGCACTGCCAGCAGGGAATGACTGTTCCTGGAGGCCAGGAATCCCTTGCCAATACTCGCAGCCCTGCCATTGGATAGGATCAGTGAGCAGACCCTGGGCTGATTGCGAGGTGGGGATTGGAAGAGGCCATGCTGGCAACCGTCTCCATCGAGAGGGAGAGGGGCAAAGAGCAGGAAATGTGACCTCGGGGGCGACTAGACTGGACACACGGGCAGTCCGCACAGCTTGGACTTGAGCTGTGATAAAAGCCAACCCTTGTGTCTCGGCTTGTGACCTGGAGACATCCAGACAGTCAAATGTTTCATTGATTCAAATGCACAGACCCCAGCACAGGAACTCAGCCAACTCCAGCCCAGCGGGGGCTCACAGGTAGAGGACAGGTGCAGCGGGGGGCTGGGCTTGCAGGGGGAGGCTCAGGACCACCAAGTCCCCCGAAAGGGTCTGGAGGTTTTGGCAAGAACTGCTCCCCAGAGTCTAAGAGCCCCGGTTTCCTGCTTTAACTGCCTGTCTGACTTTGGGGAGCTCCGGGGAGCATTCCCAGGGCCTGTGGCTTGGGCAGGGTTCCTGAGCGCACCTCTCAAGCAGGGCTGACCTGGAAGGAGAGCCTGGCAGAACCAAGCAGCTCTGTGCAGTCATGCGCCTTCTGTCTGGGCTCAAGGGGGCCACATGTGCAGGGAGAGCCCAGTGGAGTCAGAAGTGGGTCACGGCCTGCTGGCGTGTCCGGGCCCTCTGCATCCCCACATCTGTGGATGACCAGGGCTCGGACTGGGACAGGGGTAGCCCTGCCTGCCAGGGCAGTGCAGACCACCAGAGGGGACCAGGCCAGTGAGTGAGGTCAAATGGAGCGTGAATGGGCCCTGTGTCCACTAGACGGTTTGACAATTGTAGCATTAGAGGTTAAAAGTGTCCTTGGTGGCTCAGATGGTAAAGAATCTGCCTGCACTGCAGGACACCCAGGTTCGATCCCTGGGTGGGGAAGATCCCCTGGAGGAGGGCATGAGAACCCACTCCAGTATTCTTGCCTGGAGAATCCCCATGGACAGAGGAGCCTGGCGGGCTATGGTCCACAGGGCTGAGTGACTCTTTCCCTTTCCAGAGGTTAAAAGTTAAGTCTAGGGACTTCCTTGGTGGTCCAGTAGCTAGGACTGCATGCTCCCAATGCAGGGGACCCGGGTTCCATCCCTGGTTGGGGAACTAGATCCCACATGTCACAACGAAGA